>NW_007379367.1:54192-55819 GCF_000475195.1 Diaphorina citri | reverse complement strand
TTTTTTTTTTTTTTTTTTTTTAGAAGTTCGATATCGGGAACCTAAGACCTTCAACTGTATTATCGTCCCGAAATCGTAGGTAGAAGGAAGACATAATAGGAGAAAGCCGGATGTTCCTAGAACGAACCTTATCCGTCTAGGATAAAATTCTCCGCGGGCGGGAATCGAAGCCACGACCTAGCGCTTCCACGTCTTATTTGTGTTAAAAGACCCATTAAATACAATCAGATTGTATGATGAATCTTTTGTGTGGACACTGGACATGAAACTTGGTAACATTCTGTCCCATGTGTACCGCGTAGAACTACGGGATCTATAGGGGGCTTCTGACAGAAAAGTTTGTGAACCGCTGCTCTAAGGTCTTTGCACTGTAAACACCCCCATTCCTCCCCGATATGTATGTTGTGACGTCATCTAATTACCCTTGAATACGAGTTGTACTCTACAATAATTATAGTGCACACCACCCCACATACACATACACAACACACATACACAGTACTTAGTACTTAAATGGAGGGTGTAGAAACACTATTAGGATTATGATTAAGAGTAGATCATCATCAAAAGGAAGGGTATTGTCAGTAACCATTTCGGAAATGGTTACATAAAACTCCATTTTACTTTCCTTATCCTATAGGAAGGAATTTATGCTGAATTTGAATTAGCAAAAAATGAAATGGAAATCGCAACAAAAAGGGACGGTAAAATGGGAAAGCATACCTACTTGTATGTGGAAGTAAATATGTGTAATTAACTACGTTTCCAGAAGTATGTAATTTGTAAACAGAACAAGTTTTCAAAATTCTGCTAAATTACTTGTAGCTATGCGACTTAAATCTGCCTGTTTACCTACTTAGAATGAAGCAATGAAGTATAGTTTATCTATTGGATAGTCTTCTTACATATTCTTCTCCAAACGTCAAAAAAGGAAAAGAAGCTCATTGCTAAAGGGAAAGCTATCAAATTTTGACTTGGTGGTAGTGGTAAGTAGGGGTAGTAGAGGTAGGGATGGTATGGTGGGAAGTGAAAAATAGGCGCCAAAGTTTCAGAACTTTCTGTCTGCATCGTGGATTTTATGACGCGATTTGGATGTTGACTTTCGCAACACGGGGAATAAATTAAATGTTAAACATGTGAATAATATAATTTTATGCTGAATTTGAATTAGCAAAAAATGAAATGGAAATCGCAACAAAAAGGGACGGTAAAATGGGAAAGCATACCTACTTGTATGTAGAAGTAAATATGTGTAATTAACTACGTTTCCAGAAGTATGTAATTTGTAAACAAAACAAGTTTTCAAAATTCTGCTAAATTAGGTACTTGTAGCTATGCGACTTAAATCTGCCTGTTTACCTACTTAGAATGAAGCAATGAAGCATAGTTTATCTCTTGACAGTCTTCTTACATAATTAGCAAAAAATGAAATGGAAATCGCAACAAAAAGGGACGGTAAAATGGGAAAGCATACCTACTTGTATGTAGAAGTAAATATGTGGAATTAACTACGTTTCCAGAAGTATGTAATTTGTAACAAAACAAGTTTTCAAAATTCTGCTAAATTACTTGTAGCTATGCGACTTAAATCTGCCTGTTTACCTACTCAGAAGGAAGCAATTAAGCA
>NW_007379367.1:39060-54106 GCF_000475195.1 Diaphorina citri | reverse complement strand
TTCCGATCTTTATCAGGATATCAAATAGTTTTTCCTATTCTGATAAAATCCAGTGATTTTCTGAAAGAAAAAAATAATAAATATTTTTGAAATTTTGAATTTTATTTTATTTTTATATTTTTTAAAAAAATAAATAAATTTTCATGATCGTTTTCAGTTCTACAAAATTGGATATTTTTTCCCTCTAAAAATTAAATTACGTGTAATTTTCTGAAAATTTCCCCTCCGAAGGCTATTTGGACGGGATTTGTGTTGTCTGTGCTAGAGGATATTTCGTCAGCGGACAATGGATTTATCAAATTTACTCATCCTTTCTCTGGGACTAATATGCGTGTACTTCACAAAATCTGGTATGTTTTCTCTCTTTTCTTAACTTATTTATTTAGGTATTTATTTTATTTAAGAAGAAAAAAAACGAAATGAAACAGGTTTTACGTCGAAACCATCATCTAAAACAGGATAGAAACCTACGCAAGACTCCAGGAGTTTCAATTACCAGCTTACTGTTTTATTTCAATAATTTCAGGTCTTATTACGTCCCTCAAAAATAAGCGTATTCCCCTGGAGTGGTGGCCTGGATTTCTTCCTGTCAATAATAATAAAATACAAGAAATGATTACAGTACCCCCCTATCCTTTATCCTTACCATGTTGTATATTGTGGGTACCTAGGTATATTCGTTATGCACGCACTTTGTTTCTGTCGATTTCCATTTTTAGAGCCTCCTTTGAAAATGTTAATTTCCTAGTACACTGAGTTGAACAACTACGAAACGAAATTATAAGTAACCAAGCGCAATAGGGAAGTGGTTGGCGCGGTGGACTTCGGATCTGGAGGCTGGTGGAGGGAAGTGGTTGGCGCGGTGGACTTCGGATCTGGAGGCTGGTGGTTCGAGTCTAAGTCAATTCATTAAAATTAGCGTCGTGTGTTATTCTGGAGAACGACAATTGCGATTTACTGATTTATGAATTATGACAAGCCTTCATGCTTAACACTATCATAGTTCTTTTATTTCTAAGTACGTAATGCAGACCTTTTCGAATAGATTTTTTTTTTTAGACATATCTCTGAACAAATTGCATTCAGATACCAAACGTACACTACAGAATAAACTTTTGAACTTCCACAGCTTTTGTACTTGCCAAAAACAGCACTGACAAGAGAACAGAACTAATAAATAGGCTTCTCTGCAGGGATTTAAACATTAGAGTCTTTGATTGTAAAACCAATGATTATAAAACTGTATTCGTAGATATTATTCATATGTACTTCTTTTGCTGGACTTATCTGGATAGGCTTTTTTTGTTGGACGTAAAAAAAAACAATAATAATAATAAAATAGCGCGCAAAAAATGTACTTTTAAGAAATACCCATCAGTCCTCCAAGTTTTGAGATAGGTAGGTACATATTATAAAAGAGGAATTTTTAAACAGCAAAATCCTAACAGCTGTAAAAAGAAACAGTAGGTTCCTATATGTACTTTAAACGAAGAAACGGACTTTTTGATCAATCAACTGATTCAATGTGGTTTTCAAATTGAGATTGTTAATCCAGAATAACGTCAAAAAATTAAATTTAAATTCAAAGTTGAAACGTTATCGCACACCTCCTTGTAAGACCCTCCTTTTTTTTATCATTACCTAATTAACTAATGTGGAATCAGTTAACATCGGTAACGCCGCCACTGGTCACCCATTGTCCTCCCGGGGTTCCCCGCAATCTAAGAACAGAGACAAAAATTCGACCTCGCCGGAACTGAACCCAAGATCTCCTCCATGCAAGTCAAATGTCATAAATACTGAAAAAGGCTCTTGATTATCATTAAACCACTTGATTAACCACGACAGCACCCACCACCCACATATGAGAACCCTCTTGAGTTAATGTAAACTAATGGAAAGTAAAAACTCAAATAGAAAAAGGGATAGGTGACGGCAGAAGTGCGTGTGAAATGAAAGGGGTTTGAGTAATGTAAACAAACTTTATTGATTGGAAATACAAAGTTTGTTTATCATTTAGAATTCAATCTTTCCTACCATTCAAATTAACGTGGTTTCAATGTGTCATCAAGGCTTGGACTCTTGAGACATTATTTGATGTTCATTTACTATTACCTTCCTTCTTGGTTCATTGGTTAAGATTGTGTTGGGCAATAGGTAATCTTGCATTATTGTCTCTTCACTCGATTATATTCTCTAGTGTTTGACCTTAAAAAAGTGTTCACGCAAGAAGTGAGCTCTAAGTTTTAACTCGACGATTTTTCTTAGTTGTCTATGTTCGTTGTTGTTTTTATATGTCTCCCAATTAGTTCGATTTCAATTAAACCATCAGGTGAGTAAGCAAGATGAATTAACCACACCTGAGGAATATTTGGTCTTAAGATTCGGGTCTCCATGAAGCCCATCAAGGCTCCGTAGAGACCCCTTTTCCTAGTTCATTGAACTTTTAGACAATCCGGGTAAGCCTGAACCTGCATGGTTTTGGAAAACCATACCTGTGTTGAAGATGCATTAAGAAGATGAGATACTAATATTCAGAGGGGTTACTTGCTCTCAAGAGTCTTTCCCCTGCCTCACAAATCCTCACGATGTCCTTTGTTCAAAATATTATGCTCGTGCGTCGTGCTTTCAAAAGCGACTCTTAAATGTGGAATGTCGTGATGTATTGACGACATTTTAACAACCAAGAGATGCTGAGCAGCCCCCTTTTTTCAGTACATTTCTGAAATAATTGGAATCCGACCCGCAGGACCAATTATTTGGGGAAGATAATGTGCATTGGAATCGATTGATATGCTGAGAAGCTAGCCTTCATAAAAGATCAATAGATGCGAATTTTAATATGCAATTATACATTTTGTCTAGGCATTGGTGATTGCAACTGATATTACTCTAGAGTCTAGCAAGTCGTTTTTCTTGGTATTTCCCTGATTTTTTGAGATTCGTTAGTAACGAGCTATTGCCGCTAGCTATGTTTATGATTCACTCATCCGAAAACTCGTTTTAAAGAATTGCTACGTCTTATTACGAATAAAGTCATGAACGCTACGCCACTGCCTTCTTCCTTCATGTAATCCATATCAAATTTCTAGCATTCGTTTTCGTTTCATAAATGAACTCCCTCCGGAAAGTTCAATGTGAAAAGGGTAAAGAATAAGTGTAGGTCTCGTGTTTAACCACTCACCTGAATACCTTCAACTGTTACCTAGTATAATCGGCGGTTAAGAAATGACACAGCCTATCGACCATGTTTGGTAGAAACTGTGACAGAATTCCTATACATAAATGCACGGTTGGTCCAGTGGTAACGCGCTTGCTTGCCATGCAGAAGGTCCCGGGTTCGAATCCCCCCATCGACAAAAATTTGTACTCGTTTTTCGATTGCAAATATTTCAACGGGTTACTTTCTGGTGTTCTCGTGTTGACCCAGCACCTAAATGGGAAGTAATGTGTCTCTTCTCGCCCATCTGATGAGAGGCATACTACGGGATGGGCATGCTACGACACAGGCCACATGCGTCTAATGTAGCAGTTGTTTCATTGCTACGAAATAAAAACGGCGGTGGAACACTCATCTCTGCTGACCCGCTCTTCCGATCTTTTATTTCATTCCTTAATTCCCAGCCGTTTCTGAGATATAAGCGTGGTTCGCAAATCACGGACCACCCTGTATACAATTTATACAATGTGTACGATTAATAAAGAAGGAACAAAGAGGTAATTAGTTTACAAAAGTTACAAACATTCCCCTCCTCGAAAATTTACAAAAGTTCGACATTTTCCTTTGAATAAAGTTTTCCGCTACCGCCCATCACTTTGTCTTTTGCCTTCCTAATTTGGGCTCTATTGATTGGAAAACAATATACAATATACCCACGCTTCTAAGATAGTAAGGTTGATACGAGGATAGCATGACATGTGATTAAATAGTTAAGTATGAGGTTGATGGGTGTGATTGATAAACAGCCTTAACTAAGACATAGATTATTAGGTATCGATATTATGGGGGCAAAGAAGAAAGCAATGGACGTGTGTAGTTTTGGTCTGTGGCTTCAAAAAGCTTCTAAATTAAGGTACTTTTGTCAAATTGCCTTTAGTTTAGTTTGCAAGGTGGAGCTTGCTAAGTCACTGGTTCAATTCCCGCTCAGGGTGAACTTTATCCCAAACAGATAAAGTTCGTTCTCGGAACGGCTGTCTTTCCTCTATCCTGTCCTCTCTTCGATTTCGGGACGATAAGACCTTTTTTTACAGTTCCCTCTATCAATCCTCTTACAAAATTTGTAATATTTAATATCCCACTGAAATAGGTAAATTATGAAGAATTGTTTTATAAATTCTTGTTCGGATGCCGGTTTGGAGGGTCAGTAATCTTTGTGTTATTTGAGGATAGAAGGGAGAGAACCGTAAAGCAGGAGTAGTCGTAATTAGTCAAATATTCCTGCTGTCTAGGTTGTGTGGGATGATAGGGACCCCTCATTCTTTCACCAGGAGTGACTGGCATGCCCTCATGGCAGTCTAGATCAGCTGCGGTTCTCAATATTCTGTGTTGGGTGGTGCCTCTGGTAAGCTTTCGGTATCAGTTGTGATGTGTCACCACCAGGGACCTCGGACAGGGGTCTATTCTTCTTAGGTACTGGAATGTTAGTGAACTGTAAAACTCGAAGAATCGACTGAGCTCAAAATCTAATAAGGAAATGCCCTTTAGGTGTTTAACATGATTTTCAAAAAATTTCAGCAAAATGAGATAAAACTTACGGTAGTTAGGATGCAAAGCCCCAAAATCCCGATCGGCTACGAAATTTCATGAGACATTTTCTTCAACATTTTTGGCAAATTTCAAGCTTTTGGTCGAATTTACTGGTTTCTCTTGGACTACTTTTGGTCACGGTTTGGGAAGTGCTGTTTTACCAGTGGACCTAAGGGAAGCGTCTTAATCAACTCTAATTGATGAAATAATAAGAATGTGAGATGACGTATTTTGTAGCTCTCATGCCAGCTACGATGTCAACTTCTACAGAATCCGTTTGCTATTTTATGAAATACAAGCATTCAAACTGGAATGTACCAGACCTACAAATCAAAAAACTTGCATATGTCGTTGAAAACACGCAAGACAAAAAGCCTATTCAATGAAATAGCAGCCTAAAGAATATACTTACCTGTCTTATTAGCTAAATCCATTTTAATTCAATTCAATATTTTTGGTAAAGCAGGAGGAGGCGTAATTAGTCAAATATTCCTGCTGTCTAGGTTGTGTGGGATGATAGGGACCCTTCATTCTTTCACCAGGAGTGACTGGGACGCCCTCATGGCAGTCTAGATCAGCTGCGGTTCTCAATATTCTGTGTTGGGTGGTACCTCTGGTAAGCTTTCGGTATCAGTTGTGATGTGTCACCACCAGGGACCTCGGACAGGGGTCTATTCTTCTTAGGTACTGGAATGTTATACTTCATCTTATTCCTCAACATGATGATTCCTGATTTAGTGACGTCACAATATGCAGGTTTTTGAACTGTCCTGTGATCTTTGATCTGATGGGTTGATTCTTGCTGAGTCTTTATTAACTCAGGAATGAATGAATGGGTTTGACCTTGGCATGTGAGTGGACAACCGCCTAATATTTGTACGATTCATAGTAGATATAAGGTATACGGTATCTACCTAAGTATATACCTATTATTTATGAATGAATCATTTCAATATCTACCTACATTGAATTATTCCCAGGCACTTTCGGGATAGGGCTGAAAAGCTCCTTTACTTCAAAATATCTGAATTATTCCCAGGCACTTTCGGGATAGGTAAAAGAACACTCAAACAATTCAAGAACAATTCAATAGGATAAGGAAAGTCGTGTGAAGTTCACACGAGATTTTTTTTATCAGTTGTCCTGTTCGTGTCCGCCCCTGTGATATTACATTAGTCATGATCATCCTGAATTATGATAATTTAAAGGCACATATCCTGCTTATGTTTTGCTAGTCGATATTACTATAAAACAGTGTAGCATAAAACATACCTATACTTACATATACCTATAAAACATACAAAGTATGTAGTGGGATAAAACAGAAGATAGTGTGTTGGAACACATCCACTCAGTTCCTCTACCTACGTTACATGATGTTAGAGACAGTAATTAACGAATTAGTGGACATCTCATATGTTGGTATAATTTAATAGACAAAATGTCTAATTATCAGACTTGGAACTTGCCAGGAAGTATTGTAGAGAATAGAATCTTTTGTAGAACTCCCGTCTCAACCACATAATTACGAGTTGTAGCTTTGACATGCACCTATCGTAGGTATTTGTAATAAATCTGCCCGTGTACAATTTGTAGGGCGGGTAATATAATATTTCCTTACACATGATTCTCACGAAGGAAATGCTTCTGTTTTACATTTCTCACTGTCCTTGGGTTACTTATAGCCTGGGAAACCATACACTTTTCATACCAGAGATATAAGTGACAAACAGTGTGACAGCTCTATCAATCATACAAACACTTTACGTCTTAACGGTGTGTTTTCTTTATCTATCAAAGTCTACCGAATCGACTGTACCTACCGAAAAAATGTAAGGGTACCTAGTACCTACCTATTAGGTTGTTTGTTTTAGAAAAGCTCTTACAAATGTCCACCTCCCACCTCTAAATGACGGTGCTAAATTTCATGTCACTACTGGGACTCGATCCTGAGCCCCGCGGATTACGAGTCCATTGTTCTGCCTTTGAGCCACTTTGACAGGGGGAAAAAACTAACAATATTATCAGCACCTATTGAATGATTGAATTCTTCAGAGATTAGAGGGCCATGAACTTTCAAACATACGAGTCAAGATTAAAATTCTACTCTTCTGTTTTACATTTCTCACTGTCCTTGGGTTACTTATAGCCTGGGAAACCATACACTTTTCATACCAGAGATATAAGTGACAAACAGTATGACAGCTCTATCAATCATACAAACACTTTACGTCTTAACGGTATGTTTTCTTTATCTATCAAAGTCTACCGAATCTACTGTACCTACCTAGCAAAAAAATGTAAGGGTATTAGGTAGTTTGTTTTAGAAAAGCTCTTACAAATGTCCTCCTCTAACCTCTAAATGACAATGTTAAATTTCATGTCACTACTGGGACTCGATCCTGAGCCCCCGGATTACGAGTCCATTGTTCTGCCTTTGAGCCACTTTGACAGGGGAAAAAAACTAACAATATTATCAGCACCTTTTGAATGATTGAATTCTTCAGAGATTAGAGAGCCATGAACTTTCAAACATACGAGTCAAGATTAAAATTCTACTCCTTGGCTGGAATTGAACCCGCGTTCTCTTGCTTATCAGGCCAACACAAATCAACGTGAAATTGTAATGAGGATCTCTTCCGATGCAGTAGTTATGAGCAATGGATGGATTATTATTGTTTTTAGCACACTTTCCGATGCAGTAGTTATGAGCAATGGATGGAAAATTATTGTTTTCAGCACACTTTAATAGAAAGTGAAAAACAACATCAAACCAATCTAAGCCAGCCTAGTTAGCTTAGTTGGTAGTGTGTCTGCCTTGTAAGCGCTAGGCCGCGGTTTCGATTCATAGAAAGTGAAAAACAACATCAAACCAATCTAAAAGAGAAAAGTTCGTACCGAGTCTAAACAACCTGCAAACCCTCTATACAATACATACAGCTTACTTTACTCACCCTATACAAGTAGAAAAGTTGGTAGGTACTCACCCCTTCAATACATCCCCTAAGTTCCTAAGTAGGTAACAGCTTACTTTACTCCCCCTATACAAGTAGAAAAGTTGTACGAGTAGGTGCATAGGTATTGTAATACGTAAGAATTATTAAACTTGGCATCTCCACTAACAATATTAGAAGGTAATTGGGTTTCATTATTAATCTTGTGTTTTCGCTTTTGGGTATCAGTAAATTGTTCCACCTTATGAAATCAATTTTTTTGTAGAATACCTTGTATAACTCTTCTTTCATGTGTGTATGAATTCTAGAATTATCAAAAACTTATCGAGTACCGACTCAATGACACCAAACTACGAGTAACTACATACATATCCGTAACTAGGGCACAAGTACAACCCTCGTCTGGATCGAAGAAAGAAGGAAAACAGGATAGGAGGAAAGCCAGCCGTTCCGAGAACGAACATTATCCCATCAGGATAAAATCCGCCCCGGGCTCGAACCCGCGGCCTAGCGCTTACAAGGCAGACGCGCCACCAACCAAGCTAACTAGGCTGGCTCATGTGTATGAATTCTAGAGTTATCAAAAACTTATCGAGTACCGACTCAATGACACCAAACTACGAGTAACTAACATACATATCCGTAACTAGGGCACAAGTACAACCCTCGTCTGATCTGTATTCAGCTTGTACAAGCAAAGGGTTGAGTGACCTTTTCACTTTCCATGTTTTACCTTTCCGTCAATAAAACACTCGTCAAACGCTGAAAAAGTTTAAGTGAAACCTTTAGCATTATCTGCTTCCTCACTAATTACTGAAATTTCAGGAGCACGGTGAAGGTGCTTTCCACTTCCTAGATTCCTAACCAAGTTAAGCTGGAAGGTGGGAATGTAAAGGTCATAATGTCCTATATCCTTGACCATTCAATAGTACATTGACTTGCCCATTTACTTTCCAACGGAACGTTTTAGGTAAATATTTGGCTATCGCGTCATTTTGTTGCTCTTCAGATTACATTATTTCTTACTTCATTACCTCTTGTAATTGGCAATAGGTAATCTTGCATTATTGTCTCTTCACTCTAATAAACTACGATTTTATTCTCTAATGTTTGACCTTAAAAAAGTGTTCACGTAAGAAGTGAACTCTAAGTTTTAATTACTTTCCAACGGAACGTTTTAGGTAAATATTTGGCTATCGCGTCATTTTGTTGCTCTTCAGATTACATTATTTCTTACTTCATTACTTGTAATCCTGAAGTTTAAAAAATAGGTTCTTCATTAGGATTATTACTTACAGTTTTGTCAACAAGTTGTGATTTTCCTTTAACAATATGAATAGTTGATGGAGTGGGGTTGGGTCTCTTGTCCTCGTTCTAGCCTTTTTATTTAAAGTCAATATTTAAGGGTATTTGAGTGGAATTTTTGAGTGTTTGGCCGCCATACACGCCCTACATGAACGCTACGCCACTGCCTTCTTCCTTCATGTAATCCATATCAAATTTCTAGCATTCGTTTTCGTTTCATAAATGAACTCCCTCCGCAAAGTTCAATGTGAAAAGGGTAAAGAATAAGTGTAGGTCTCGTGTTTTACCACTCACCTGAATACCTTCAACTGTTACCTTGGATAATCGGCGGTTAAGAAATGACACAGCCTATCGACCATGTTTGGTAGAAACTGTGACAGAATTCCTATACATAAATGCCATTTTAAAATATCCTATAGTTTATACGTATCCGTATCTTTTAGAGGGCAAAGAACGTATCCTATCTCGTATACGTATCCTTTTCGTTATCCTAAAGATATTCGGGGCTCTTTTTCTCCGCTTATTTGTTCGGTTGATGGTGCGTTGCACGTTGAGTTTACATTTACATCCTTCCTCAGAAGAATTGCATCAACACTTGCAAAATGGAACAAGTGCGTCAGCCAGTTATCAGGGTGGATAAAGACTAAAGTTGAAATAGCAATAATACGGGCTGTTTCCCGTAGGCTGCGAGGGAGCCGGTACAAGACCAGAAGTTTAAACTTGGAAGATGGAGCAGGGGTTCCCTAATGTGTTGATGGTGTTTCTGATGATGTTTTCTTTTTATACATAAAGGATTAATAAAGTACACGTCCTATTTTGGACTCCTATTTTGGACCTTGTTAGGGCTTTCGATTTCCGCTCAGTGTGGATTTTATCCGAAACAGATAAGGTTCGTTCTCGGAACGGCCGGCTTTCTCCTATTCTGTCTTCTTTCTCTCTTCGCTTTCGGGACGATAAGGTTTTAGCAGTTAGGTACAGGTTACAGTTCTTTCTATTGAGATCTCTTTCAAATAAATAATATTAATAATATGTTTGTTTGCCGTCCAAGTCACATTTTTAAGGAAAGCGTGAATTTCACTTCACCAAGACAGTTATTATTTAGCTTCTCCTAAAAAGTTTGATCGTTGCGCAATATTGTTTTTTCAGCGCCGATCTATTCCATTAAACGACCGTAAAGAGTGCGTTTTTTCCAGCCTAGAGACATGAAACGCCATGTATCTTTGTATTCGTACAAATCCGATTTGCAATGTAGGTATTTGAGGGAGAAATTGCAAATCACGACATGGGTATGTAAATCATGCGATCTGTTAGAGTGGGGGGAAGTAAGTTGTGTCACAAATCTGTTTTCCCTTGAATGCGTTACGAGATGGGCATGCTACGACACAGACCCCACGAGTATAATGTAGCAGTTGTTTAATTGTTAAGAAAGTACTGCTGACCCGCTCTTCCGATCTTTTATTTCATTCCTTAATTCCCAGCCGTTTCTGAGATATAAGCGTGGTTCGCAAATCACGGACCACCCTGTATACAATTTATACAATGTGTACGATAATTAAAGAAGGAACAAAGAGGTAATTAGCTTAAAGTTACAAACATTCCCCTCCTCGAAAATTTACAAAAGTTCGACATTTTCCTTTAAACAAAGTTTTCTGCTACCGCCCATCATTTTGTCTTTTACCTTCCTAATTTGGGCTCTATTGATTGGAAAATGGAAAACAATATACCCACGCTTCTAAGATAGTAAGGTTGATACGAGGATAGCATGACATGTAATTAAATAGTTAGGTATGAGGTTGATGGGTGTGATTGATAAATAGCCTTAACTAATACATAGATTATTAGGTATCGATATTATGGGGGCAAAGAAGAAAGCAATGGACGTGTGTAGTTTTGGGCTGTGGCTTTAAAAAGCTTCTAAATTAAGGTACTTTTGCAAAATTGCCTTTAGTTTAGTTTGCAAGGTGGCGCTTGCTAAGTCACTGGTTCAATTCCCGCTCAGGGTGAACTTTATCGCAAACAGATAAAGTTCGTTCTCGGAACGGTTGACTTTCTTCTGTCCTGTCCTCTCTTCGATTTCGGGACGGTAAGACCTTTTTTTACGGTTCCCTCTATCAATCCTCTTACAAAATTTATAATATTGATCTGTTAGAGTGGGGGGAAGTAAGTTGTGTCACAAATCTGTTTTCCCTTGAATGCGTTACGAGATGGGCATGCTACGACACAGACCCCACGAGTATAATGTAGCAGTTGTTTAATTGTTAAGAAAGTAAGAAATCTTTGTTTTACTTGACTTAAGACTACAGACTAGGTATCAAAATAGGTACTGACTACTAAGAATTCTAAGACAACTCATAATGATTGAAAATATCGTCAGGACTGAAAAATGAGTAACAGGATGAATGCTTGAATGACCCATTTCCTGAACCACGAGACCACGACCTCATTGTAACCTCTCAGAGCTACCAATGCCATGTTGCCGTCATGAGATCACTCTATGAGTCAGGCAACACCTACACACAGGGATTTCAGTAGCTTGTCTACGCATCATTGATAGGTACCTAGTATAGTAAGTAGGTGATACCTATTGAATGACCCATTTCCTGAACCACGAGACCACGACCTCATTGTAACCTCTCAGAGCTACCAATGCCATGTTGCCGTCATGAGATCACTTTATGAGTCAGGCAACACCTACACACAGGGATTTCAGTAGCTTGTCTACGCATCATTGATACCTAGTAAGTAGGTGATACCTATTTTATTGATCTACATCATAGAGATAAAATCACACCTTATGGCAAGGTGTCAGACTTAGGACAGTTTTCTAATTGGTACTGATCTACAGGACCCATATTGCCAAAGAAAGATGGCTTATTGTAGGTAATGTATATGTAGACAGTACTTGAACGTGAATCAGATTTTTGAAGTTGGCAGTATGTTGGGGTAGAAAAGACAGAAAATTGGAAGACAAGAAGATAATGTTCGTTCTCGGAACGGCTGGCTTTCTCCTATCCTGTCTTCCTTCTCTCTTCGATTTCGGGACGATAAAACCCTAGCAGTTACCTCTAAAAAAAAACCCTCTGTCAAACCTCTAATAATAATAAAAAAAAGAAGAAGAAGAAGAAGAAGTAGAGGACGTGAACATGTTAAGCAACAAGTAGGTAAACTTCCAACTGGATGATAATTAGGATATGAAATTTAATTACTGAAAATTACTTCAACGCAACACAAGCTAACACAAATAATGAAACTGGGAGCTCGCTGGTCAAACTTTTAATTAAATGTCATATTTGTAGGTGTATTGTAGGTATGTGGGTAGGTATATACTTATATAGGTATATGTAGGTATATAGGTATCTACGGTGGGTGGATTTCCCCTCCCAAAGAGGAAGAAAAGAGGGGTAAAAAGAAGTTTTAATTAAATGTCATATAGGTATTTGTTCCTGAAGTTAGAGAGGAGGTATAGGTACCTACCTAGGTATACACATACACTCACTCCGATGGCGTATTAGGGATATGTGAATCCCGTGCCGACCAGACTGCCTCCAAAGAACTCTATGTCGTGTCAACTCCTCCCAGTTGTTCAGCCCCCATCTGTTGCATAGTCTCTTCATCTCGTTGATCCAGCAGCTACGTGGTCTCCCTGGTAAACGTTTACCTTGATGTGGTGTGTTCATGAAGATCTTCCACACGGCTCTTGTTCCTATACCTACATACGTATAGGTAAGTTAATAATTATGGTAAGGTATAGGTGTAGGTAATATTGTATGGTATTTGGGACACTCAGAAGTTTGAGCACCGCTGTGCCTAGATGGTCTGGTCTGATTAGCCAGCCAGACTGTTATGTTGTTCAGTACTCTAAGGTATGTGGCCTGTGTTAGGCCTCCTCGTGGTTCTGTTGTCGGCCCGCCTCACTCAGACCAAGCCGCCAGGTCAGTATGCCGCCATACTGAGGTCATTTGGCGGTCCAGAGAAGTTTAGCATCGAAGATTATTGGCCGATCCCTGAAGATTTCAAGGACGATGAGGTAAGAACTCATGGACAGCGTTTGGTTACATTTTGGTATTACATCTACCTAGGTAGGTACCTATTTTCGTTTCCACAGCACAAGATTAGATTGTGTAATTTGTGTTGAGTGCTTTAACATTCTAACATTATTCAACAACTGTGTCAGCTTTCTTGAAGGTCCGATAATCATTTTTACTACTTCTAATGTTAGGTCAGGAGATCAGTTATGCCAGTTTTCATTTTTTTTTTTTTTTTTTTAAGATATTTAGGTATTTACACAATTGAAGGAGTTTTAACAATAAAGTCCTACCTCAGTTTTCATTTTCGAAGAACCGAAAAATATTGCAAATCAGATAGGTGGGTAGGTAGGTAATATTTTATTATTATTATCATTATTATTATTGTCGTTTATTTTTTGCTCTTCTGGAAAAATCCTGTTTTATATTTCTGGCACTTTTCACTGTATCCGATAGCCCATAGATAGATAGGTACCTAGGTGTTGATGGACTGCATATTTTACCCATCGATTATATAACATAATCCGATTATTGACTTATGTTTCAGTGTTGGATATTGGTCAAAGCGGCCGCAGTTTACCCATGGGACAAATGGGCGAGGTTTAACAACGGTACAAGAGCGCGGCTTAAAGCCCCGGTTGTGATTGGACAGGAAGTATCCGGTATTGTTATACAGTGTGGCAAGGGTGTCACCCATCTTGAGGTAAGACTTTCTGAGTAATGCCATTGAGTGACGAAAAGATCAAAAACACCCTGTTTTCAAAGAAATATCACACAAAAACTACTTTATGTACGATTGAGTTAAGAGGGTTTTTAAAAGAGGTTTGATAGAGGGAGCTGTAACTGTTGACGTCTTGTCGCCAAGAAAGCGAAGAGAGAAAGAAAGGCCGTTCCAAGAACGAACCTTCGTTTTCTTTTTAGATTTTCTTTTTGTTGTATAACAGCCTCATTAAGTTATAAGGTAACGGATTTTATCTATTTGGGATAAAATCCGCCCGAGGCGGAAATCGAACTCACGACCTAGCGCTTACAAGGCAGACTCACTCCAAGCAAACTAGCCTGGCTGCATGTTTTTTTTTTTTTTTTTTTTTTTTTTTTTTTTTTTTTGACGTTATTGTGGTAAAACCGATGCCGACTTTGGCGACGATGTTGTTGTTATGTCCGAGTGTGTAGGTCTATAATCGTGAGCGTTGAAAAGAATTGCTTGGAAGAGACCAAATCCTATTTCAGAGTCGGACTCTCCCTTAGCTTGGCGCTTGAGTCGCGAATGTCCAAATGGGAGTTCGATTGATCCGACTGAGTGCAAGGGCAAACCGAAATGCAACTTTAGTTACGGAACACACCGGGTGTTGCTTACCTATTATCGACTGACGTGGGAGGAGCACACACTTTAAGAGACCCATCCTAACTTGCAAAGCGAATGGGAACCATCAGTGATAGACCCTCATTGGTGGGACCATCAAGCCGTAGAACCGCTTGTGCGCGGAGGAACGACTTTCTTCTTCTTTGCTCTGTTCCTAAAAAATTGGTGCCTAGCTTATTGATGCCCGATTTTTTAAAGGGCCTCCCGCTGGCGTGGGCGAACAATGAGGAAACAATAATGGATTGGATGATGTTCAATTGAAGCATCAATATAGTCTAACAAATAGGATATAAGAAGAAGTAGTATCAGCGCTAACGTGATGAGCTTATTATCAAAAGGTCTCGCATAGTATGCTGTTACTATATAAATGGCAATTAGATGGACATCTATGATGATATGTTTAGTTCCTTGTAGGTCGTCGTGACAGTCGGATCTAATCGAAGTCAACCATCATCCGAAGCACTAGAGACACTTCGATGTAACGGATCTCACGATCGGCGCCCAAGCTAAGGGCGGGCCCCGACTAAAATAGGACCTACCCTATTACAAGCAAGAGCCTTGCCGGACCGAAAAGAGGATAGGACAGAAGGAAGAGAGAAGCTAAAGCCCTGCTAATTCTGGTATCGTCAATGTCAAGGGAGATAATTTGAGA
>NW_007379367.1:32406-38719 GCF_000475195.1 Diaphorina citri | reverse complement strand
ATTTATGAAGGACCGAGGGGCCGATCATGTATTAGATCATAGGGGAGTATCACCCGGACCACCCTGTATTATTATTATTATTATTATTATTATTATTATTATTATTATTATTATTATTATTATTATTATTATTATTATTATTATTATTATTATTATTATTATTATTATTATTATTATTATTATTATTATTATTATTATTATTATTATTATTATTATTATTATTATTATTATTATTATTATTATTATTATTATTATTATTATTATTATTATTATTATTATTATTATTATTATTATTATTATTATTATTATTATTATTATTATTCGCCCCGAGCGGGAATCGAACCTGCGACCTATCTAATGCAGCAGATTAACCTGTTTTTGTTCTTCTTTTTACCATTTTCGATGGTAAAAAAAAGAGACGTTCCATCTTTCGGCCGTTTTCTAAGTGAGTTTAAATTTATCTGTTTTGTTTTTCACAGGCACCCGAATTTCCGCGCCACGGCCCAATTTATGAATCATTTCCAGAAGTTCGATGTTGTCCTCAACAACCGGTTTCCAGATGAACATTACATTGACATCGATTTCTGTAAGAACCCGGGTGGTTATGCTTTGGTGAGTAGCGGAACACTCGTATTAAATTAGAAAGTAACTGGAAGCCGTTCCTGCCTGGCTGGGGGACGTTAAACAGTTAGTAAATTTGAGCACATCAGCCTGAAATTCCCTTGCTAAAGATATATAAAAGGTTGAGTGCGAAGGCATCCATTCGTAAAATGTTTGTAGCCAAAACCAAATGTCAGCCCCAAAGCAATCAGCTTAGGGCTGATTGAGAGGCTGACGAAAAATGCAGACCCCGTCTGAACACGGGAAAAGGCGAGGAAGAGGAAAAAGATTCTATATTCTCAGTGGCGTAGCGTGTATGTATGGCGTGTATGGCGGCCATACAACTCAAAAGTTCACTCTAATGCCCATAAATATTAATGGCATGTACCTACTGTGATGGGACTTGGTAGACCTGTGCATGAGCCCTACAAGGCCCTACACTTGAATTTAGACCACGCTACGCCACTGTATATTCTATTTGTTCATACCCACTTGTATTTTCAGTTCCATGATATGATGGACATAGAGGTGGAGACAAAAGGAGCTCAATACTACAAGGATACCATGTTCCATGAGCCGGTAAGTGGAACTAGAACGGTTTTATAGAACTACTGGGTCTTATAGAACTAGTGGGTTGAAATGTTGAATAATGTGAACTGTAACTGCAAAGGTCTTATCGTCCCTAAAGTGAAGAGAGAAGGAAGACAGGATAGGAGAAAGCCAACCGTTCCGAGAGCGAACCTCATCTGTTTAGGATAAAATTCTTCCCGGGCGGAAATCGAGCCCGCGACCTACCTAGTCCCTTGCATAAAGGTCTTCAGGTTGTGGTTATGTACTGGGTTAAGCTGGCTTGAATTGTTTTTTTTTTCTTATTATTTTTCCACAGTCCAAACAAGCCTAACCCGGTACATAACCTCACCATAGTTGACTGCGGTTCAGGACGAGCCAATCAAACATGGCTCAACAATCAAGAGCTAGAGACTATCACACCGATGTATGGCAGATGAAATCTTTTTCGACAAAAGCTAAAGCCGCTAAAAGAACAACATAACCACCAGTTCACAATGACCTCTTTTTCAGGAGGATTGCAAGGCATCAGTCGATCACATTGTGAAGGGTCTACACGAGGGCCTCTATCGTCCTCACATCAACAAGACGTTCTATCTGGACCAAGTTATCGAGGCGCACCAGGAAATGGAAGATCCGGATATCCTCGGTGACTTTGTCCTCAGCAAGGTGCACCTTGATGCGTATATACATCTGAGCAACTGCGACCAGTTTGGAAAGAAGGATGCACCACGTCCGGTCACCTATGTCGGGACGATCAACTTCTCGGATCCTACCCCTACGCTCAAGGTTAGTAGCCTTTCATTCAAAATTTGCGCCTGGTTAGAACCTACTAGTGGTTGACCCGTCCTTTGTACGGGATCAGCGTGGCCTAAGAGTCATAACTTTGAGGTGCTGCCATTTTGAATGGGGATGGAATATGACAAATTTAAATAGCCTAGGTATGTCACCCTCAGTACTCTTCTCAACAACCTCAAAAAATTTCATCAAAATCGGTCAAGCCGTTTTTACGTGAAAAGAGGACAACAAAAGGTCCATCAGAGTAACAGCGCCGTAACAGACAGACATACATGTACATGTTTCTGTGTATGCAATATGCAACAATTTAGTCGAATTTCGCGTTATTTTCATAGTATAACTTCTCGCTGTTTCTTATTTTTAAAAAATGTTATATTTTTTTCTACGTTTCCCTTGTAATTTAAAGAGGTAAAGAGGTTCTCTAATTTTAATCATTAAGATTGAAGTGCTCGGAACGGCTGGGCTTTCTCTTATCCTGTACTCCTTATTCTCTTTTCAATTTCGGTAAGACCTAGAGGAGGAGAACTATCGATGGCGCCGACTATCGATAGTTCTCCTCCTCTAGTAAGACCTCCATTTGACGTTGCGTCAACGACTTTTTTGCCTGTTTTGACGTCAAATTAGGATGTTTCGCAAGATTCTACGTAAGAATCGATGCGATGCGGCGTTATTATATTTAAAATGTATAATACTTATTGACATTTACCTACACCAGGAGTAAGTGTTTCATTATCATATTTTTGGTATCCCCGTATATAGGGTACTATATGGTATATAGGGTACTATACTTAAATGTTTTTTTTTTTTTTTTTTTTTTTTAAGAGGTTTGATAGAGAGAACTGTAACTGCTATGGTCTTATCGTCCCGAAATCGAAGAGAGAAGGAAGACAGGATAGGAGGAAGCCAGCCGTTCCGAGAACGAACATTATCTCTTCAGGATGAAATCCGCCCCGGGAGTGAATCGAACCCGCGGCCTAGCGCTTACAAGGCAGACACGCTACCAACCAACAACCAAGCTAACTAGGCTAACTATTCATACTTAATAATAAAAAAAATCCTTTTATCCCTATTCAAACATGCCTAATCTCTAATTAATAAGCTAATAACCTTCTCTCTGTCACCAGATCGGAATGTACCGATTCAACTTCACTCCGGCTAACAGTGCAGAGCAGCGTTCCATCTCCCAGTACATCTTCACCCTAGCAGTAGAGGAATTCTACGGTGGTACCACTCCCACTCCGTCCGCCGAACTCAAAACCTACTCCTTCGAGTCCTTATACGACTCTGAAGACCTACGGGACATGTCCAAACATGGCAACTACGATGCAGATTCCGCGTCCCAATTCTTCGGGAAGAAAACGAGAGTCCTCGGGGAGGATAGGATTATCTTGCGGCGCGAAAGGGAACGAAACGCGACCCTCCTTGCGCAGAAACACAACGCAACCCTCCTTGCGCAGAAACGAAATGAGACGCATGCGCATGGGACCCGCGAAGAGAAGAGTCGAAAGCGGCGCGAACTGGAGGCGATCAGGATATGAATGTATTGAATGTGACCTTGAAATGTGAAGAGAGGAAGTGAGGTGACCTTGAAATGAGAAGAGGGCAAGTGAGGTGCCTTGAAATGTGAAGAGGGGAAGTAAAATGACCTTGAAACGAGAAGAGGGGAAGTGAGGTGACCTTGAAATGAGAAGAGGTGAAGTGAGGCGACCTTGAAATGAGAAGAGGGGAAGTGAGGTGACCTTGAAATGAGAAGAGGGGCATTATCCAGATAGAAAAAAAAACAATCTGGGTTTAAGTTTAAATGATAGTATACATCGGTTGTGTTGTATTTGTGAAGTGAGGCGACCTTGAAATGAGAAGAGGGGAAGTGAGGTGACCTTGAAATGAGAAGAGGGGCATTATCCAGATAGAAAAAAAAACAATCTGGGTTTAAGTTTAAATGATAGTATACATCGGTTGTGTTGTATTTCAAATGTTAAACAGAGATCTCAGGTTAAATAAAAGTTACAATTACAACTATTACATAATAGAGTGATAAATTTAGAGGTGCTCTTATTGGTTAAATTTCTTCAAGGACAGTGTGGTCTATGGTCCATCTGATGAAGAACTACGGGTCTACGGGATGGGCATGCTATATCACTCTCTGATGTTCATCTGACATACTACGGGATGGTCATGCTACAAGACTTGTCAAGTTGATCTAAATCAGGGCTGGACAAGGTATCTACATCAAATGTAATGTAAATGCAGTTTCTTTGTGTTATTATATCACAACTTTGGTGCTCACTGCAGCATTGTAGGATTTTCCCAATATCTCAATAATCCTAAAATCCAATGTTTACCTACCATGCTGGCACCGGTCGCTATGCACATTTATTTCTACGTCATACTACTCATTTTCCTCACGAGGCTGAGTGGGCCCCGTAACGGCCAGTCACGGAATCAATCATTTGCATGATACAAATTTCTTGGATTTTCCTCACGAGGCTGAGTGGGCCCCGCAACAGCCAGTCACGGAATCAATCATTTGCATGATACAAATTTCTTGATTCTCAATAATCCTAACAACCAATGTTTACCTACCATGCTGGCACCGGTCGCTATGCGCATTTACATGTCATAGCTACTATTTCCTCACGAGGCTGAGTGGGCCCCGCAACAGCCAGTCACGGTATCAATCATTTGCATGATACAAATTTCTTGACCCTCGAGGTTACCTACCATGCTGGCACCGGTCGCTATGCGCATTTATATGTCATAGCTACTCATTTTCCTCACGAGGCTGAGTGTGGGCCATTGTTCATACAACATTTGGACTGGCACCGGTCGCTATGCGCATTTACATGTCATAGCTACTCATTTTCCTCACGAGGCTGAGTGGGCCCCACGCAATAGCCAGTCACGGAATCAATCCTTTGCAGATACAAATTTCTTGACCCCGCCGGGAATCGAACCCGGGTCTCCCGCGTGCAAGGCGAGTGCAGTGACCACTACGCCAACTTGACCCCGCCGGGAATCGAACCCGGGTCTCCCGCGTGCAAGGCGAGCGCAGTGACCACTACGCCATGGGAGCTGACTATCTACATCAAATGATCAAACCACTTGTCATATTTATCAGTAGTAGGTGCATTTGGATCAGTTGTAGTGGTAGGTGGGTAAGTAGGTTTAGTTCTGTTAGGAGGCATTGTCCACCATACATAGTCCCGAACGTAATCCTCAAAGTAGGAGTCATGCGTGAGATCCAGGTTCAGGGTGTTGGTCGAATATTTCTCCCAGATATAGTCGAAATACTCCGTACGACCTGTGGAATAGATGGTAATTTATTCACGTGTATTTACATTATTTACAAGATTACAAGCTAATTATCAATGACTCCCGCAGGGGTTGCAGTTATTTCGACTTTTTTAAAGAGGTTTGGATAGAGGTAGGCTTGCCAAATATCCAAAACTTATTCGGGATGCGAATCCGCGAACATAATTGCCGAATCCGTGAACATAATCGCAAAATCCGCGAACAAAATCGCGAAACCACGAATCGCGCGCGAACATAATCGCCAAATCCGCGAACAAAATCGCGAAATCCGCGAACATAATCGCGAAATCCGCGAACATAATCGAGAAATCCGCGAACATAATCGCCAAATCCGCGAACAAAATCGCGAAATCCGCGAACATAATCGCGAAATCCGCGAACATAATCGAGAAATCCGAACTTAATCGCGAAATCCGCGAACATAATCGCGAAATCCGCGAACATAATCGCGAAATCCGCGAACATAATCGCGAAATCCGTGAATCGCCAAATCCGCGAACATAATCGCGAAATCCGCGAACATAATCGCGAAATCCGCGAACATAATCGCGAAATCCGCAAACATAATCGCAAAATCCGCGAACATAATCGCAAAATCCGCGAACATAATCGCGAAATCCGCGAACATAATCGCGAAATCCGCGAACATAATCGCGAAATCCGCGAACATAATCACGCCGAACTTAATCGCGAAATCCGCGAACATAATCGCGAAATCCGCGAACATAATCGCGAAATCCGCGAACATAATCGCGAAATCCGTGCGCGCGAACATAATCGCCAAATCCGCGAACAAAATCGCGAAATCCGCGAACATAATCGCGAAATCCGCGAACATAATCGAGAAATCCGCGAACATAATCGCCAAATCCGCGAACAAAATCGCGAAATCCGCGAACATAATCGCGAAATCCGCGAACATAATCGAGAAATCCGAACAACCGCGAGCATAATCGCAAAATCCGCGAACAAAATCGCCAAATCCGCGAACATAATCGCGAAATCCGCGAACATAATCTTTTTTTTTTTTTTTTTT
>NW_007379367.1:19680-32345 GCF_000475195.1 Diaphorina citri | reverse complement strand
CGCCAAATCCGGGAACATAATCGCGAAATCCGCGAACATAATCGCCAAATCCGCGAACAAAATTGCCAAATCCGCGAACATAATCACAAAATCCGCGAACATAATCGCGAAATCCGCGAACATAATCGCGAAATCCGCGAACATAATCGCGAAACCCGCGAACATAATCACCAAATCCGCGAACATAATCGCCAAATCCGCGAACAAAATCGCCAAATCCGCGAATATAATCGCAGACCACAATAATAGTAGTAGCTTACTGCTGGAGTAAAGGGACTTTTCAGTCCTATGCGAGCAGTATAAATAAGCACTATTATTATTATATTATTGTCCTCACGAGGCTGATTGCACCCCGAAAGCCAAGCACAGAGCCGAAAAACTTCGGAAATGGAACCCGGGACTCCGACGTGCAAGTCTAGTATGATACCCACTCTGAGAAACTATATGACTCCCTAACACTGTAGCTTAACACCGCAAAGCGACTTTGATCTTCAGAACGTCTGACACCTAGGTCGGACTTGATAAGGAGAACCAAAAGGCAGATATATTGTGCAGAACTTCAATATATCTGCCTTTTGGTTCTCCTTATCAAGTTGACCCACAGAACTTATATATAATGACTGCTGAAACCCTCCAAGACACCTAGGTCGGAAGCCACACACGTTCTGAAAGTCTATAGGTCTGTCAGATAGTCTGAGCGTGAGTGCCGGGCATAAGGTAAGGGAGATATACATAAATTAAAAACAGGAAGGTTTGTAAGGATTGGTAGGATAATGGTTGTTAACTGTTTATGTCAACTTCATATCCATTCTGCAGCGAAGGTTACCAACACGTCCGAGACTTTGGAATGGTAACTTAACAGCCAGAGTATAGCAGTCTGCTACACGAACCGCCAGCATACCAACACTGGAGATATTGCTTCATTACAAATCTTCATCAGTAAATGGTTTTTTCAAATGTGATTGATCCCAAGGGCAGGGTAAACCTTTTACCCTTAACAAATGGAGTGCGCCTCAAGGCATCATGTGATGTGTTGCAATAAGAGGATGCTCATCCAGGCTGAATAACTTGTTGTTTCATTAGAAATCTTCATCAGTCAATGGTTTCTTCAAGTTAAATTGAATTCAACGGCAGGGTAAGCCTAGACCCTTTGAAGACATATTATGATATGTTCCAATACACTCGACGCAGTAGGTCACAATGCAGAGGAAACCCATTCAGGAAGAATAACTTGTTTTTTCATTAGAAATCTTCATCAGTCAATGGTTTCTTCAAATGAAAGTCACAATGCAGAGGAAGCCAATCCAGGCTGAATAACTTGTTGTTTCATTAGAAATCTTCATCAGTAAATGATTTCTTCAAATTATATTGATCCCAAGGACAAGGTAAAATTTTACACTTTACAAATGGAGTATGCCTTGAGGCATTTGATGTGTTCAATGCACTCGACCCAGTAGGTCACAATGCAGAGGATGCTAATGAAATTGATCCCAACGGCAGGGTAAACTTCTTGATCCAATGACAAATAATGGAGTGTGCCTTAAGGCATGTGACGTGTCCAATGCACTCGACCCAGTAGGTCACAATGCAGAAGAAGCCCATCCAGGCTGAATAACTTGTTGTTTCATTACAAATCTTCATCAGTAAATGGTTTCTTCAAATTAAATTCAATTCAACGGCAGGGTAAGAACTAAGAATAGACCCTTTGAAGACATATGATATGTTCCAATACACTCGACGCAGTAGGTCACAATGCAGAGGAAGCCCATCCAGGCTGGATAGTGGATAACTTGTTGCTTCATTGCAAATATTCGTCACTAAATGGTTTCTTCGAATGAAATAGACCCCAACGGCAGGGTAAATCTAGGATTCTAGGCCCTTGACAAGTGAAGTATGTCTGAAGCCTTAAGGCATTTGATATGTTCCAATACACTCGACCCAGTAGGTCACAATGCAGAGGAAGTCCATATAGGCTGGATAGTCGATGACTTATTGCTTCATTGCAAATATTCATCAGTTTATGGTTTCTTCAAATTATATTGAACTCAACGGCAGGGTAGCCCTTTGACAAATAGTGTGTCCGAGACTTTGGAATGGTAACTTAACAGCCAGAGTATAGCAGTCTGCTACACGAACTGCCAGCATACCAACACTGGAGATATTGCTTCGTTACAAATCTTCATCAGTAAATGGTTTTTTCAAATGTGATTGATCCCAAGGGCAGGGTAAATCTTTTACCCTTAACAAATGGAATGCGCCTGAAGGCATCATGTGATGTGTTGCAATACACTCGAACCAGTAGGTCACAATGCAGAGGAAGCCAATCCAGGCAGAATAACTTGTTGTTCCATTAGAAGTCTTCATCAGTAAATGATTTCTTCAAGTTAAATTGAATTCAACGGCATGGTAAAGTGCCGTTTAGACGCTCAGTCCCGGACTGCGGTCCAGTGTGATAGAAATCAGCTCGCGTCCAAACGTTCAGTCCCGGTTTGCACAAACCTCAGTCTTGTGATAATTCTCGCCTTGTCACTTGCCTGTTCTGTGTCAGAGAAAAACACTGTTGTTATCACAAAAACTGAGTGAGGACTGACGGGAGGCTTGAGGTATGGACTGAACAGGTGTTTACACGTTCAAACTGGGTTTGTGCAACCCTTTGAAGACATATGATATGTTCCAATACACTCGACCCAGTAGGTCACAATGCAGAGGAAGCCCATTCAGGCTGAATAACTTGTTGTTTCATTAGAAATCTTCATCGGTAAATGGTTTCTTCAAATTATATTGATCCCAAGGACAAGGTAAAATTTTACACTTTACAAAATAAATGGAGTATGCCTTGAGGCATTTGATGTGTTCAATGCACTCGACCCAGTAGGTCACAATGCAGAGGAAGCCAATCCAGGCTGAATAACTTGTTGTTTCATTAGAAATCTTCATCAGTCAATGGTTTCAAGTTAAATTGAATTCAACGGCAGGGTAAGTCTAGACCCTTTGAAGACATATGAGATGTTCCAATACACTCGACCCAGTAGGTCACAATGCAGAGGAAGTCCATATAGGCTGAATAGTGGATAACTTATTGCTTTATTGCAAATATTCATCAGTATATGGTTTCTTCGAATTATATTGAACTCAACGGCAGGGTAGCCCTTTGACAAATGGAGTGTGCCTTAAGGCATTTGATATGTTCCAATACACTCGACCCAGTAGGTCACAATGCAGAGGAAGCCCACACTCTAAGCTGACATAATGAACACTAGAGGATACACATGAGGAGTGATGTGCCTGAAGTGAGAGTTTGGCTACAACAGCTCACGTACTGCCAGAGATAGATATGAACAGAATCAAGATCAAAGTCGCTTTGCGGTGTTAAGCTACAGCGTTAGGAAGTCATATAGTTTCTCAGAGTGGGTATCACACTAGGCTTGCACGTCGGAGTCCCGGGGTTCCATTTCCGAAGTTTTTTCGGCTCTGTGCTTGGCTTTCGGGGTGCAATCAGCCTCGTGAGGACAATAATAATAATAGTGCTTATTTATACTGCTCGCATAGGACTGAAAAGTCCCTTTACTCCAGCAGTAGGCTACTACTATTACTGTGGTCAAATTCTCAAATTATATGAGGATAAAATTCAATACCTCGGCTGGGATTGAACCCACGCCCTCCTGTTTACCAGGCGAGCGCCTTGACCACTACACCACCGAGGCAGGTAATGGTAATTTAAGACAATGGAGTAGCTTCTTTAATCGAGTAGCAACTAGCAACCATCGGCGGCAGTACCAGTGTAAAAAGATTGATGATGAATGAGAGTTATCTTTTAAAAGCTTGGTTGGTAGAGCGACTGCCTTGTAAGCGCTAGGTCGCGGGTTCGATTCCCACGAGGATCGTATTTTATCCTGAAGGGATAGTGTTTGTTCTCGGAACGGCTGGCTTTCTCCTATCCTGTCTTCCTTCTCTCTTCGATATCGGGACGATAAGACCTTACCAGTTAAAGTTCCCTTTATCAAACCTCTTAAAAAAAAACTGATTTTAGGTATGTATACTGTATCGAATGACAACGCTGTATCAGAGCAGTAAGTTAAACACATTCTAATTGTGTCTCTCTTCTATTTCAGATGTAATGCACGCGGGTTCGATTCCCACGAGGATCGTATTTTATCCTGAAGGGATAATGTTTGTTCTCGGAACGGCTGCCTTTCTCCTATCCTGTCTTCCTTCTCTCTCCGATATCGGGACGATAAGACCCTACCAGTTAAAGTTCCCTTTATCAAACCTCTTAAAAAAAAAACTGATTGATTTTATACTGTATCGAATGGCAACGCTGTATCAGAGTAGTACGTTAAACACATTCTAATTGTGTCTCTCTTCTATTTCAGATGTAATGCCAAACCCAATCAGACCCTGTTCATCATTGGTGCTAACAGAGGCAATGGTTTAGCCGCTATCCAGGTGGGCAAAGCCTATGGTCTGACGGTATTTGCTTCGGTAGGATGTCCTGTGGGCGTTTCCAAAGCTTATGAGTTTGGCGCAGACTACGTGGTGGATCACACGTAAGTACGAACTAAGAGGAGAATGTACGAACTAAGACGAGTGTGTACGAACTAAGACGAGTATGTAATGTACCAATAAACAGAGAGTAGGGCAACGTCTACCTAGAGAACTATAAACAGGGAGTAGACTAGTTCAAATTCCCTCACGCTATATCAATAGCGAAGGTTGAGTGCGAAAGGTGGGCAAAGCCTATGGTCTGACGGTATTTGCTTCGGTAGGATGTCCTGTGGGCGTTTCCAAAGCTTATGAGTTTGGCGCAGACTATGTGGTGGATCACACGTAAGTACGAACTAAGACGAGAATGTACGAACCAAGACGAGTATGTACGAACTAAGACGAGTATGTACCAATAAACAGAGAGTAGAGCAGCGTCTAGCTAGGGAACTATAAACAGGGAGTAGACTAGTTCAAATTTCCTTATGATATATCAATAGCGAGGGTTGAGTGCGAAGGGCATCCACTCGGAAAATTTTGTTTAGCCAAAATCAGTTGGCCTCATAGCGATCACTCTAAAGCTGATTGAGAGGCCGACGACAAACGAAAAAGAAGAATTAATGGGTAATAGTAATAGTCTATAAAAAAAGTATTTTATTTTATTTTCATCCTCAGAGATCCTAAATTCCGTGAGAAAGCACTCTAAAGCTGATTGAGAGGCCGACGACAAACGCCGACCCCATCTGAACATGGGAAAAGGCGAAGAAAAAGAAGAATTAATGGGTAATAGTATAAAAAAAGTATTTTTTTTTCGTCCTCAGAGATCCTAAATTTCGTGAGAAAGCCAAGGAGCTGAATAATAATGAGAACTTTGATATAATACTGGAATAGTGGTCAAGGCGCTCGCCTGGTAAACAGGAGGGCGTGGGTTCAATCCCAGCCGAGGTATTATCGCCAAATCCGCGAACATAATCGCCAAATCCGCGAACATAATCGCCAAATCCGCGAACATAATCGCGAAATCACATAGGAACGATAGGTGATAGGTAACATACCTATTATTAAAAACAGATAAACAAAATACAGTACAGTAATAGTAGTAGCCTACTGCTGGAGTAAAGGGACTTTTCAGTCCTATGCGAGCAGTATAAATAAGCACTATTATTATTATTGTCCTCACGAGGCTGATTGCACCCCGAAAGCCAAGCACAGAGCCGAAAAAACTTCGGAAATGGAACCCCGGGACTCCGACGTGCAAGCCTAGTGTGATACCCACTCTGAGAAACTATATGACTTCCTAACGCTGTAGCTTAACACCGCAAAGCGACTTTGATCTTCAGAACGTCTGACACCTAGGTCGGACTTGATAAGGAGAACCAAAAGGCAGATATATTGTGCAGAACTTCAATATATCTGCCTTTTGGTTCTCCTTATCAAGTTGACCCACAGAACTTGAATATAATGACTGCTGAAACCCTCCAAGAGACCTAGGTCGGAAGCAAAATACGTTCTGGAAGTCTATAGGTCTGTCAGATAGTCTGAGCCCAGATTTCGACCGTTTTTTGGCGGTTTTCAGCTATAGCGTCAAAACGGTTAGAGATATTGTAAAAGTTAGGGTAAAAGAACACTCAAACAATTCAAGAACAATTCAATAGGATAAGGAAAGTCGTGTGATGTTTGATGTTCACACGAGATTTTTTTTATCAGTTGTCCTGTTCGTGTCCGCCCCTGTGATATCACATTAGTCATGATCATCCTGAATTATGATAATTTAAAGGCACATATCCTGCTTATCTTTTGCTAGTCGATATTACTATAAAACAGTGTAGCATAAAACATACTTACATATACCGCGGCCCCAGCTACTGCACGAACAGTCTCGACCTATCTAACGTCACATATGTCGAGTGTTCATATGCGCATGTGCGTACCTTCATACAAAACGTTAACTCTGCGCAGTCGCAACTCAACTATCGGTTTGGTAACACGATAGGATACGAACCGCACAACCCTCCTCATGAGTACGCATGCGCCAAGACTGTGCTCGATGGTAAGTAGCCACTCACTTTAAAAATACTAACTAAACCATGGTCAAAGTATGTAGTGGGATAAAACAGAAGATAGTGTGTTGGAACACATCCACTCAGTTCCTCTACCTACGTTACATGATGTTAGAGACAAGAGTGGATATAATTAACGAATTAGTGGACATCTTCATGTTGGTACCTATAATTTAATAGACAAAACGTCTAATTATCAGACTTGGAACTTGCCAGGAAGTATTGTAGAGAATAGAATCAAGTGTCTGCTTGATTCTTCTCTAAAGCCTGCCACTTACGCTCAGACGGTCTGACAGACCTAGGACCATCTGACAGACCTGACAAACTTAGGACCCAAGTCCGTCAGACGGGCTGAGCGTCTGACAGACCCAGTTCTGATAGATCTAGGTGGTTAGAATGGGACATGCTGTTAGAACTGGGGATACAGGTTTGATACAAGTTAAATTATCCCATCAGGATAAAATCCGCCCTGGGCGGGAATCGAACCCGCGGCCTAGCGCTTACAAGGTAGACGCACTACCAACTAAGCTAACTAGGCTGGCAGTCCAGATTTTCATACTGGGGTTTACCAACGAGAATTTCCCTACCGATACTTAATATTAGCCAGGTCAATCTCAGATTAAACTCAATCCTGAAACGATCCATGGTGGTAAAACTCGACCTACTGTCATATCAATATTTGTGCCTAACCTAATTAGGTTCGAGGTGGAAGGTATAGCGCGTTTGTCTTGTAAGCGCTAGGTCGCGGGTTTGATTTCCGCCCGGGGCGTATCGTGAACAGCTAGATATATTCTAGATAAGGTTCGTTTCTCCAGTCCTGCCCTCCTCCTCTCTTTGATTTAGGGAGAATAAGACCTGCAATATTGTTAGAGATCCCGCAATCAACCTTTTTTTTTTAAAAAAAAAGCTCTACCAACAACATCTTGACTTCCGTCCGAAATCAAAACTTAGCTAGCGGGCATTTCCATTTCTTTCCCATACGTACACGCCTGAAACCGCACCAATGTACACGCAACACGCCGCACGCGTGTTAAAACAATCACACGAGTATAACATATTCCTAATCAAATTTACTCACGTGGGGGGGAGGGTTGGGGTGTGTTAGGGGTTGCATACCTTGTTATTGTTGTGAAGGCGCCCCCGGGCGTTGATCATATGCATGGAGGAGCATGCTGTAGTATGTCACCCCCTCCGCTGTAGTATGCCCCCCCCCCTTGCCCCCGGGGTCTCTAGACGTTAATTGGATCAGCCACCGTCACCAATTGTCAGCCGTCAGGGTGGACCAGTCAAATAGGTAGCTTTTTTTTTCAAGTGCCTATTTAATTTGTTATAAAGTTGAACTAGGTTTTAGTCAATTTTGAAATTTTGACATCTCTGGCGCGCCAGCCTAGTTAGCTCGAAGAGGGTAGCGCGTCTGCCTTTTAACCGCGGTAGCAGGTTCGACTCCCGCCCGGGGCGGATTTCATCCTAAACAGATAAGGTTCGTTCTCGGAACGGCTGGCTTTCTCCTATCCGGTCTTCCTTCCCGCTTTCGGGACGATAAGACCTTAGCTGTTACAGTTCCCTCTATCAAACCTCTAAAAATAAATAAATCGTCTATTTTAGTGGGACCCCCTGTATATATAATGTTTGTGTTAAACTCATTGGCGAATTTATTTCGTTGGTCCCCGGGTACTTGCACAGTTTTGCGGTTTAAATATTTGCTCTCATGATGTCGAAAAAGTAATTTGTGCGATTTTGATAGCAACTACAGGGTGTTCAACCTTTGAATTTATACAGGGTGGTCAGAGCAATGTCTGCTCCATGATGAATTAACCTGTAAAATCAGTTTTAAGAATCATAAAAGTCCACCTCTAAAGAGCCTACTTACTAAGATACATAGTCCTTCAGGAAGTCACACTTACCTATTGTTCCGTCCATTTTTCAGAAACTTTTGAGTTTCGTTAACTAAAATTATACAAAGACATTGCTCTGAGAGTGCGTGTGTATCATGCACGGACCTAATTAATGTGGAGGAAAAATAAACCATAAGTATGAGTATAGGTAGTAGGAAATAAAGCAATAAAGAAAAAGAGAAGAGAAAGAAAAGGGAAAAATGTCCTTGTAAATTAATTATTTATGTTTTCTTTTATGGTTATTTTTTCATTGTAGGTAACTACCTAACCTACTAGGCAATTGTAAATTGTAAGAAATAGTCTGGAAAAGAATAGGCCAGGAAAATGAAACATCAAACTAACGCAGTGCCGAAGGGCGTGGTAAGGAAAATAGATTAAAATTAGTATAGGTATAGTTGTGAAGAAATGCAACTTTTTATTATTCAGTCTTAAACGTAAAAAAAAACTTGTATCTGGTATTCTAGGATTTTCTAGGATAAAATGAAAAGGTGCCTTCGTAATTCTTTCGCGCGGACCTCAGCTTCAAAAGAGGAAAAGTGAAAAATAAATAAATAAATAGGTAAATAAAATAAACAAACAAATAAACAAACAAACAAACAAACAAGGGAAAACATAAATGGGTCCACGGCCCTCGTACAATATTGTGCACTGAATTTTGACTTTCATGTAGGTCTGTACCTATAGTGCCTAGGCTTTCTCTTGATGAACAACATGTGGAACACACATACAGAAATCCGTGCTCTGTATTAATAATAATAATAATAATAATAATAATACAGGGTGGTCCGGGTGATACTCACCTATGATCTAATACATGATCGGCCCCTCGGTCCTTCATAAATTTCATTCCGGCCTCTGTACCAGCCGAGGCCACAATAGGGTACATGCCATAGGCCTTGGCAATCTGAATAGCGGCCGCCCCCACATCCCTGTTACCTCCGATGATGAAGATACTCTTGCCCCGGCTGATCTGGGCCCTGGGAACATGAAAGGGTTAAAGAGATGAGTATTTAGTTATTAGCTACATACGAGTATGTTTTCGGCGACAAGTTACCTGCCTACTCAAATTAACCTCGTAGGCACCCAGACTGAGTGTGGTGCTTGGAAAGCCAGCAGCACGCGAGATGATTAGGGTTCGTTGAATGCGGCTCAGGAAGACTGGAAGAGCCAATTAAACAAGGCTAAAGACCATCACCCCGATGTATGGTAGAAAAAATAGATCTTTAGATCTTGACAGGCACTTCGATTTTATTTTATACTGCAATAACACCATTTTGGCTACGGCTGAAACCGCTGCTACAACAACAACTCACATGGTCACCCATCCAGATATTAGCCACTCGCAACTTTTCTTAACGAACCTTCTCTGTTTAGGATAAAGTTCTCAGCCTGAGAGGGAATCGAACCCGCGAACTAGCGCTTACAAGGTTACCCTCCAAGCTAACTAGGCTGACTCACCGTTCCCTTTGGCTTTACCTGTGAATCAATGCCTTGTGTGCCACAACGAATGGATAATAGCTGACTGCACCCTCCTCGTGTGTGAAATTCTCTGGTAGGTTGAACGTTTCGTTACCCTTGGTAGTCACTATCTGGGAGTAGCCACCCTGGTAGTTCGGCATCTTGGCGAACACGCGGGCTCCTTGCTGAAAGAAGAAGAGAACGAGACAAGGATTTTTTTTAACCACGATCGAATAAACTACGGGCTAAAAAATTCCCGGAGGGACGGACCCAGCTTGTTACTTTCTGTTGTTACCTACCTACCTACTAGGTACAGTTATTTCAGGGTTGATTTTCGTGTTATCTTTATTGTATGGCACATTGCATACTCGAATTAGTTTCCAGGCATTCATACAAAATTGTCTATTCAACCTGTAGTCTACAATACAAAACATGCAGCCAAGCCAGCCTAGTTAGCTTAGTTGGTAGTGCTGGATAATCCCCCTCTTCTCATTTCAAGGTCACCTCACTTCCCCTCTTCTCATTTCAAGGTCGCCTCACTTCCCCTCTTCTCATTTCAAGGTCACCTCACTTCCCCTCTTCTCATTCCAAGGTCATTTTACTTCCCCTCTTCACATTTCAAGGCACCTCACTTCCTCTCTTCACATTTCAAGGTCACATTCAATACATTCATATCCTGATCGCCTCCAGTTCGCGCCGCTTTCGACTCTTCTCTTCGCGGGTCCCATGCGCATGCGTCTCATTTCGTTTCTGCGCAAGGAGGGTTGCGTTGTGTTTCTGCGCAAGGAGGGTCGCGTTTCGTTCCCTTTCGCGCCGCAAGATAATCCTATCCTCCCCGAGGACTCTCGTTTTCTTCCCGAAGAATTGGGACGCGGAATCTGCATCGTAGTTGCCATGTTTGGACATGTCCCGTAGGTCTTCAGAGTCGTATAAGGACTCGAAGGAGTAGGTTTTGAGTTCGGCGGACGGAGTGGGAGTGGTACCACCGTAGAATTCCTCTACTGCTAGGGTGAAGATGTACTGGGAGATGGAACGCTGCTCTGCACTGTTAGCCGGAGTGAAGTTGAATCGGTACATTCCGATCTGGTGACAGAGAGAAGGTTATTAGCTTATTAATTAGAGATTAGGCATGTTTGAATAGGGATAAAAGGATTTTTTTTATTATTAAGTATGAATAGTTAGCCTAGTTAGCTTGGTTGTTGGTTGGTAGCGTGTCTGCCTTGTAAGCGCTAGGCCGCGGGTTCGATTCACTCCCGGGGCGGATTTCATCCTGAAGAACACAGGCCACAAGCGTCTAATGTAGCAGTTGCTCCATTGCTACGAAATAAAAACGGCGGTGGAACACTCATCTTTAAAAAAAAAACAAGCGTCTAATGTAGCAGTTGCTCCATTGCTACGAAATAAAAACGGCGGTGGAACACTCATCTTTAAAAAAAAAAAAATGGTTATCTGGAAGAGTGGCCTCTGAGTGATATTTTCTGATTTTTTTATCTACTCCATTCTGATGGTTTTATCCAGTCACTAAGTTCCTGTTGATATTTACTCCATTCACATGATTTTATCCAGTCACTAAACGCCTGTTTATAGTGTTTATATTTACTCCATTCATAGGTTTCGAACAACATGAGATGCTTTATCCGTTCATGTCGATGGAGTTACGAAATAACCTGAGCAATCTAATCACTACTAAGATACGAGACTTGGTTGAAGTCTATCAGGTAACTAGTGGAAGCAGTTCAATTCTTTAGTGGTTAGCGCGGTTTGGATCTGGAGGTTGGTGGTTCGAGTGCGGGTCAAGTCACAAAAATTATGGGTATTCAATTAGTTTTTTTTTACGATGAAACATCCATTACATTTCACTTCACGGGTATGTGTCGTAGCATACCCGTGTGTAGTATGTCCCTCATCCGATGGGCGAGAAGATCCTTAATACTTCCCATTTAGGTGCTGATTCAACAACAAAAAAGAGCTTAAATCCAAAGTTACAGCCATTGTTCACTTCAGTCGATATATTCTACATATATTGAAAATCAAATCCATTCCAATGATGTTTACCAACTCGGAATTGAGATGAAACGAGGATTTCCCTATACTTAATAGCCAGGTCAACATTAGATTAAACTCAATTCTGATACAATCCACGGTGGTAAAACTCGACTTAAGTGCCTATTCTATCCGATGGTTCACAGGGGAATCATTTTGGTGAAGGTGCTACTGCTTGTCCGGACACAAGGTCTCATTTTCTACAACGCAATGTGTTTCATCATTTGTACGGGGGTACAACCAAGGTCACCACAGGTATACGCTAGGTAGAAAAATGCCTTGATCTTTACTATTTCGGTCCTGCAGTATGGGCCCTGAAGTTATGTCCAACACAGGGCCATAATGGGAAAAGTATTATCCATGACATATGGTTCCAGGGCCATAATGGGAAGAGGGAGAGGTTGGGTTTTAATGGGTCTGGATGTCCAGGGTGGGTGCCAGCCTGAGTGGGGCCGTGAAACGCCAGCAGCACGCGATCAACCAGATGGTCACCCATGCGAGTACCACAAGTAACGTGTTGCTTCATTTTAGTGATCCATTGAATGAAAACTAGTGTATTCTAAGTGCTATCTACGCTGTCTGAACTTTTTTTTTATTTATTTTATTATTATTAGTATTATTATTTTATTATTATTATTATTATTATTATTATTAACAAAATGGGTACTAAATGATGGGCTTTGGTACAAATTCGCAGCAAAAGTTGTGGTGCTAACTTCACGCACCT
>NW_007379367.1:3254-19453 GCF_000475195.1 Diaphorina citri | reverse complement strand
GTTTTTTCATTTCTACAAAAAAAAAACGGGGGGGAAACCCCTTTTTTTTTTTTTTTTTTTTTTTTAGTCCGGTGGCAGCCAATGTGGTCGCTATTACACACAAAGAAGAAAAATTCCAACCATATTCATACCCGACCCGAAAGGAAAATACAGCTTCACATGCATATTTATTTTATTTATTTTTTAATACAATTTAGCAACAAGGCCATTTGCAGCACATACATATAAACTACTTATAATAACAGCCTTTTCAATACGTAAAGATGTGGCTTCCTTCTTTTGCTCGAATCGTATGAATGAGGTAATTCTGAAGTTGATTTTTCCATTCTTCCCTAGTTACTTACCGGTAAATACAGAGTCTCCAACTTGATCCTTGTTGAGAATGTCAATATGCGCCTTCTTAGCCTGATGCATCATGTAGTATCTGCCTACATACGGGGTGTACCAGCCTTCATTTATACCTTCCATGATGGCATCCCTGGTATAGTTCTTCTCTCGCTGAAAATTAAAACCAAAATAGGTACCGGGAAATCATTAAAAATCAGGTTTGATAGAGGGGACTGTAATAACGGAGGTTTTACCGTCCAGAAATCGAAGAGAGGACAGGATAAGAGAAAGCCAGCCGTTCCGAGAACGAACCTTATCTGTTTAGGATAAAGTCCGCCCGGGCGGGAATCGAACCCGCGACCTGGCTCTTACAAGGCACATTCCTCAGGGCTTAAATAACCGGTGGCCCTTACAAGAAGTAAGTCAATCAAGCATTCTATCCTGTCTTCATTCTCTCTTCGATTTCGGGACGATAAGACCTTAATTAGCAGTTACAGTTCCCTCTGTCAAACCTCTTAAAAAAAATCTTGTCACTGTTTGATAGCTCTCCACTCCTCCCTATCTGAAAAATTCCTCTTCATTTCCGGATATGAGCTGCTTCCGAAGTATTTGACAACTTTTCCTTGCTGTCCCTCTCCCTATCCTGTCTTCATTCTCTCTTCGATTTCGGGACGATAAGACCTTAATTAGCAGTTACAGTTCCCTCTGTCAAACCTCTTAAAAAAATCTTGTCACTGTTTGATAGCTCTCCACTCCTCCCTATCTGAAAAAATTTCTCTTCATTTCCGGATATGAGCTGCTTCCGAAGTATTTGACAACTTTTCCTTGCTGTCCCTCTCGCCCCAAATAACCGCGATAACTGCCAACATAAAGCAGAAAGACTGCACAATTTCTAATATGCATACCACTTGAGTTTGATAACTTGCATCATTTTCCGGACACCCTGTAAATATACTTCGCGTATTACAAAAGTGTGCGTATTATTGTTAACAAATAGGTACATATACCTATGGTGTCCCTCTCCCCCCAAATAACCGCGATAACTGCCAACATAAAGCAGAAAGACTGCACAATTTCTATGCATACCACTTGAGTTTGATAACTTGCATCATTTTCCGGACACTCTGTAAACATACTTCGCGTATTACAAAAGTGTGTGTATTATTGTTACAAGTACATATACCCATGGTATAGGGTGTAAAATAAACACACCTACCTACTGTGTATTTCCTAATCATAAGCAGTGTATTTCACAAGTTTTATTTTTTACTTTTCGGTGTTTTAAGCACAAGTTCTTTAAAGAAATCTTTCAAGTGACTCTTGTTGATCTCTGCAGCATGCGGCATGCCCCATGTACACACCGAATAACAATAACGCAATGGTTATAACCGCTCTCATTTTTAGGTAACTAGGTAGGTCTAATTTTTTAACTAGGTCTAATTTGAACTAAACCTATCTTTTCAACACCCTCATTTATATACCCTCATTTTTTATATCCTCATAACTAGGTCTAATTTGAACTAAACCTATCTTTTCAACACCCTCATTTATATACCCTCATTTTTTATATCCTCATAAAAAAAAAAAAAAAACGCAATAACTTGTTATCAATCCTATTTGGACGTTTACGCCATTATTATCGATGACTTCATTTTATGTAATAATTAAATGATTGTGACAATTAAGAGAATTAATAGACCATAATTGCTTAGTTAGCTTGGTTGGTACTGCGTCTGCCTTGTAAGCGCTAGGCCGCGGGTTCGATTCCCTCTCGGGGCGGATTTTATTATTATTATTATTATTTTTATTTTTTTTTTAAGATGAGTGTTTCACTGCCGTTTTTGTTATCTCAGATGGGCGAGAAGAGACACAATACTTTCCATTTAGGTGCTGGGTCAACACGAGAACACCAGAAAGTAACCCGTTGTAATATCTGCATTTAGGTATTGAAAAACGAGTGCAAATTTATTTATCCTTTAACGGATAATGTTCGTTCACTGAAGGAAGGGTTAGTTTTCAGATCCTGATGTATTCCTCGTCTCTTCGATTTTGGTTCGATAGGACTTTAGCAGTTACACTTATAGAGAGAGAGAGAGAGAGAGAGAGAGAGAGAGAGAGAGAGAGAGAGAGAGAGAGCGTCTTTTAGTTTCCCTTTTCTTTAAAATTTCCGTGAGGTAAAATTTTCTTTCTTTTTTCTTTATGAGCAAAATTTCCTCCTCCAAGTCTTTTGCATTGTGTTGGTTTCATTCTTCACTAGCTTGTGCTTCTTAATTGAATCAATATTTTGCTTTCCATAGAAATAATTTCCTCCGGGAAAGTTGGAGAATCTTAGGTCGCGGGTTCGATCCCCGCCCTCTTATCGAACCCGCGACCTAGCGCATACAAGACAGACGCTTCACCCTCCAAGCTTCCAAGCTAATTTAAGCTGCTTAATATACAAAGGTAGGTATTAGGTTTATTATTAGACATTTCTTTGTTTTTCGTTCAACTTCCTTTGGACCCTATTAAAAACAAACATAGAATCATCTATTTTTTAGTAAGTTATTTATAATATCTAGTACCTATAATAGCTTTCTTATAATTATTTTGAATTTTATATTATCTTATATGAATTTTATATAGAAATTGACCATTGTACAATGTATACTTCAATGTATTTTATGTGCAAATAAAACATATTCTATTCTATTCTATAGGTAGGTATAGGTACCTGAAAGGTATAAGTATATGTAACGTAAATAGGTAGTTGGATAGCTAGGTAAATATGTAGGTAACTCTTATATCAGCAAAACCTGAAATTCCCTATATTTGTTACCTATAATTTGTACATAGAAAGTAAAAAGTACCTAGGTACAGAAGTACAAGCAGGTATTAAACATCACCATAAAAAACCATAAAACATCATTTTTTTTTTATTTCACAAGTAGATAAACAGAAGGCAGCCGATTGCCTTGAGGTTTTCTGATAATTAACGCTAAATGGAAAATTTCATGTGTACGCCTGTCTGTAATGTCTGTATAGTAGGTACTTACTCCTATGTACATTAAACACGATGTACACAGTATAGTATACTGATCTATTGAGAGTAATTTAGACTGTTGAAATAGGCTCCGCCCAGCAAGGACGAAGTGCATAGGTGAGAAAGAAAACTGGAACTTGGCCTGGCACACAGGGCACACTGCCGATACCGTGGGCTCAGATGATATCGAACCCACAACCTCCGCTCCGGCGAGCTTAGTGTGATACCCATTCAGCCAAGGAGGTTTCTTTTCTTGGCCAAGATTGATTAGACTCTAAGACTCGCTCTAATCATTAGAGCGAGTCTTACAAAACAATCAAAGGAGAGATCCTTACAGCCCTTTCGGATCCAAAGAGCTTTTCACCCCAACCTTCAACTCCTTGGGAGTTCAACAACAGACCAGGGTTGACCAATGACCATACTGGGTATTGTTTGATGGTGGCTTAACGTCACTCACTGTATAAGTGCAAACGTTTTTAGTGACGGGGGGTTTTACCCTTCATTCGGTGACAAGCTACCTGATGCCTACTCACATATTATTATTATTATTTACTCTTTATTGTTTATAATTACATGTACACAAAATACACAAGAATTACAAGCAAGGGGCGAAATTATTGCCTAAGGCAATCTCTACCATTCAACCCTAAAACATTATCCCCTAAATTATCCCTTATACATAAATATTATCCCTTACTCCGGCGCTCCACGCCGCGCCGGAGTAAAACACTGCACCTCATCCGATCATTGAACGGAACTTTCCTTTCCAACTTTTTGAGATCCCCACAGAATGGTGAATCTCTGGCATAGGATTATCTGAGACGGGATTGGTGAGTTGGCTGCTAAGGTCTTATCGTCCGAAAGCGAAGAGATAATTAAGACAGGATAGGAGAAAGCTAGCCGTTCCGAGAACGAACCCTTAAAATCCGCCCCGGGTGGGAACCGAAAGGGAAAATTGTGAAATTGTAGGTAGGAACAGGCAAGCAGTAAATTGGCTGCATTATGGTCGGGAAATAGAAAACTTGTTAGTCCTCGGGGAGGAATTTCGCCTCTTCAACATAACAAAACATTTTTATTTTAAGAACCATAGGTTTGTCTGACCTCTACTGTGAGTTTATGTTTTCTAACAGATCAGGGCCGGACTAAGACATCATAGTAGAATGAGAGAAAGTTCTGGCTGGAGGACTTTAAACATGGAGGACATCAACCTGAAATTTCCTTTGCTAAAAAAAACCTCTTAAAAAAAAAAAATATTTGAGAGAAGTAACTCAAAAGGTGTGTCCACACTCCACACATAAGTAAGTAGTCGACGGCCGTCAATCGATGCGAAACGACGTAGATCGACGGGCGACCGACTCGATCGCTGTCTACTAAAACCGTCCACACGCGGCCTCGACAACATAGATTTACCTCGTCGATCGATGGCCGTCGACTATGTGTGTGGACAGAGCTTAACAAAGGAGATCTCATAGTCCCGAAACCGAACAAAGAAGGTGGAAAGGATAAGAAGAAAGCCAGCAATTTCGAGAACGCACCTTATCTACCTCGGTGGTGTAGTGGTCAAGGCGCTCGCCTGGTAAACAGGAGGGCGTGGGTTCAATCCCGTTTACATATATATACCTTTCAGGTACCTATACCTACCTATAGAATAGAATAGAATATGTTTTATTTGCACATAAAATACATTGAAGTACCTATACATTGATCAGGGCCGGACTAAGACATCATAGTAGAATGAGAGAAAGTTCTGGCTGGAGGACTTTAAACATGGAGGACATCAACCTGAAATTTCCTTTGCTAAAAAAAAAAAATAGGAAAGGTTGAGTGCGAAGGACATCCACTCGTAAAATTTGTGACCTAAACCAAATGCCAGCCTGAAATCTATCAAACTAGTTAGGGCTGATTGAGAGGCTAATGAAACACGCCGACCCTGTCTGTACACGGGAAAAGGTGAGAAAGAAGAAAGAATCCGAATTGCAGAATCGTCTAGAACCCAGCATACAGCGTTCCGTAGGCTCCTAGGCTAGGGCTGTTTGCCCCTACACTTAAGTCTCGGAGTGCGGGCTTTTTTGTATAAAGCGTCCCGTAATCTCGCCCCTGTCAACTCTGCTTGAAAGTTCAGAGATGCTTCCCTACATAAAACGTATACCGGGGTATATCACAAGTACCACTACTCTGTTTTACAATTGTCTCCCCAGGGACACATTCAAAACAGGAAGCTAGGGGGATAGGTAGGTTAGGGTCGAGGGAGAGGTGGGTTAGGGTCGCGGGAGAGGTGGGTTAGGGTCGCGGGATAGGTGGGCTAGAGATAGGTGGATTAAAGTATACCTCCCTATGTTAGATAAAAAGGGAAAAGTTACATAAAGCTACGTACAATAACGCCCTAATGTTATGCAAACCTAAATATTATTATTGTTTCTATCTTGTTTTCTTTCTCCTCCATCCCCTCTTCTGTTATTTCCCTTTCTGTTGTTTTATTCCTCCTCCTCGTTTTTGCTTTTCTTTTTTTCGAACACTTTTTCACCCAACCCTTTCCTTTTCCTTCGTGTTGTTCTTCTCTTGGTTTCTTCATCTGTACGTTTCTGAGGATGGCAGTTCTCAGTTGTTGTGAGAAAGAGATTTCCCATTTTTACTTTCCTCTTATCCTATTCCTTACATTGTTGCAATTCAGGTAAAGGTCTATTTTTGATAAACTCTCTCTTCTAAAATGCAGAGGTAGAGCTCTAAATTCTGAGGTTTGGATTCCAGAACAGGTAAGGTGGATATCGCCTTACCTGACTTTGTTTCACTGTCGGAGGAAGTACTGTGCAATATAACTTCCCCCCACAATAATAGTAGTAGTCTACTGCTGGAGTAAAGGGACTTTTCAGTCCTATGCGAGCAGTATAAATAAGCACTATTATTATTATCTGTTTAGGATACGGTTCGCGACGCGACGGGCGGGCATTGAACCCATAACCAAGCGATTGTCAGACGTGTGTGTACGGAAAAGTTTCCGACTCCAGTTTTCAGACCGTCTGCGAAAACTGGGTCTAAAACCCCACACGTTCCGACGGTCTGTCAGAGCGTCTGATAGTGAGTGGCCAGAGTGAGAATATCAGACAATTCCAACATCTCCTCGGGTAGCGAAAGTGTATCACATTTCTTTTCAGTCGCTTGACATTTAAGTTGAGGTAAGAAGGCATGAAGATAAATTGAATTAATTTCCACAGAGTTGACTCCTCCTTTCCTACCTAAATTCCTTCCTCCTCTCCTAGTTGAATCCCTAACTCCTCTCCTAGCTAAATTCCTTCCTCCTCTCCTAGTTGAATCCCTAACTCCTCTCCTACCTAAATTTCCATCTCTTCACTTAAATTCCTACCTTAGATACCTTTTAGGGTGGTATCCAGGATTTGATAGAGGGGGACCCAAGAGTCCAAACAATGATGTATGCTCCAAATTTTCGGAGACCGACCCCATAGTAAAGGAGCAGAAAATAATCCCGAGGGGGGGGGGAAGCTTTTTTTTGTAGAGGGAACTGCAGTACTTCTAGGTAGGTACCTATAGTTCATCCAGATCAATGTGACAGCAATGAGTCATCAACCCAAAATGAAGGAACCAATCAGATTGCAGGAAATCCTTACATTGTTGCAATTCAGGTAAAGGTCTATTTTTGATAAACTCTCTCTTCTAAAATGCAGAGGTAGAGCTCTAAATTCTGAGGTTGGATTCCAGAACAGGTAAGGTGGATATCGCCTTACCTGACTTTGTTTCACTGTCGGAGGAAGCACTGTGCAATATAGCTTCCCTCTGTGGTGGAAGGTAAGGAGGAGGGGGGGGCAAGAAAACTTCAAAAGAAAAATATACCAGCATCACAGAAAAACTAGAGCCGCTCTCTCTCTCTCTCTCTCTCTCTCTCTCTCTCTCTCTCTCTCTCTCTCTCTATAGAAGCGCCATTTTGTTTCCTCAAGACTAAATTTGGGTCTGGGGTTTTTATTTGTCAGGATTCAAAATAATGGATGATTCGAAAAACAAAATCGCCAGACTAGTTAGCTTGGTTGGTATGTTGGTAACGCGTCTGCCTTGTAAGCGCTAGGCCGCGGGTTCGATTCCTGCCCGAGGCGCATTTTATCCTGAACGGACAATGTTCGTTCTCGGAAAGGCTGGGTTTTAACTATCCTGTCTTCCTTCTCTCTTCGCTTTCGGAACGATAAGATTTCCGTTATTACAGTTCTCTCTGTCAAACCTCTTTAAAAAAGAATAATAATTTTAGATTCTGACGAATGTACCAGTTCCCGCATCCTGACAAATCATTGAGGTTAAGAAACGTTGAGCGTGGTTGATATCTGGATGGGGGACCGTCTGGAACAACACTTATTTGTTTTTGGTTATTTCGGGGTGCACTCAGTTTTTGGTTATTTCGGGGTGCAGGCGTTGATTATTGAGCAAGCAATGTTCAATCTCCAAATCTGTTCTCCGTCAAACAACTTTATTCTATCTTGAAATTTATTCTGCTCTCCCTTTCTTTTCTTCCTCTTCCTTCTTCGTCTTCTCCTCCTCCTTCTTCTTTTTCTTCTCCTCCTCCTCTTTTTTTCTTCATCTTCGTTCTCCCATTCAGTTTCTTTTCAAGTAAAATTTCACTCAAAAGTCAACATTCAGCAAAAATTAATTGCCTTTGAACACACAAAAAAACGAGTTTCACAAAAGATTCTTCCCTTCGCGTTCTTTTGACGGCAAACTTAGAGAGTTAGGGGAGGTGGATGGCAAAGCCTGGAGGACTTTCTGAGGTAGTATAGGTACGGCCGGAGATTTTATTAGATTTAAGAACATTTTCTCCAATACAGTAGGTACCAAATGGGTAGATATACGTAGAAATTGTCTTGATACATATGTATGGATTTATTGCCTTGTTGGTACACAGTTGGTAGTTGGAGAAGAAGAAGAAGAAGAAGGAAAAAAAGAGAATTAGGAGGAGGAGAACAAGAGGGAGAAGAAGAAGAAGAAGAAGAAGAAGAAGAAGAAGAAGAAGAAGAAGAAGAAGGAAAAGACACAAATTAAAAAAAAAAATCACAAATTTACTAAAATACAGAAACGGTTTGATATACTCGTAAAGAATCCGAAAATTGATTTTTTAACCGAATAATTTGGTAAAGCCTTTTTAGAAACTCATGTGGAAGTTTTGGGATTAATCTCTCTCTCTCTCTCTCTCCCATACGCTTTGTTCTCTCCCTTTTCAACTCTCAAACGGGGTTTTTTTTTTCTAGTGAAAAACGTCAAACCATCTTTTGTTAACCATCGTCAACGCAAGAAAGCCGAGGGCATGGGCTTTATTATTAGTACATAGTACCTATTAGTTACTCGTATATTGAATAGAGGAAAATAGGGGAGTGCATGTTCTCATGTAAAGGCCAACGCTACACGGGGGACCTGTTTCCTTACGGGTTAAGGTCGAGCGGCGCCACCAAAGGATATAAGGGAGATAACCCCGACAGAAAAACCGGGGAGAACACCCCGATTTCCACGGCGCGGATTCGCACATGGTTGGGTCTACAAGTGTTCGGATGTGATTCATGAGAGTGCTGTGGTGTTGAGAAGAGCCACTTTAGATCTGATGCTGATACACCACTTCACCACTTGTATCTCTGGAGGTGTACAGGGTTCCTAGACAAGTTACCCGTGCCAAGTGTAAGTATCTGCTTGTAAGGGCTAGGTGGCGGGCGGATTTTATCCTGAACGGATTTAGGTTCGTTCTCGGAAAGGCTGGCTTTCTCCTATCCTGTCCTTCTCTCTTCGATTTCGGGACGATAAGACCTTAGCAGTTACAGTTCTCTCTGTCAAAGAAAGAATCTATAAATCCCTCATGAATCAAGATCACCGGGTATACACAAATATCGAAGCCCCATAAATAAGAGTACAGAGACGAACATATGATATCTATCATTTTGATCTATGTTACAAAAAATCTGCTCTTTTACATGCAGACAAATTTTTGTAATTAATTGCGCTCCAACATTGATTTATTAGGTGCGGGGTTCCAGGTCGAATTGGAATTTTGTTGATTGGGAACCAGCACAAAAAGCAGATTTTTTTTTTTTAGCCAGAGAAAGAGGAGGTGTTTTTGCGAAAAGAGAGAGGGATAGGTACTTTATGAATAAATTAATTATTAATTAATAATTTTGTATAAAATGGAGCGAACTGAGGTGTAAAATTCAAGCATTCACATTATTCAGAATTCAGATGTGCCTAACAGCCAATATCCCTGAAATTTAAATTTGGAGTACCTTATTCATTGCGGCTGATGGTCACATCATCAAGGTCACTCAATAAAGTAGACTGACCAATCAGATGACAGCATTCTCTTTCGATAGACTTGGTTACTGTGACCTTCACCGTTTGGTTACAAATCACATAAATTTCAGCATAGCCTGTTCACACTGCACGAATTTTTCCCCAATTTTTCTTCGGCCAAAGTTAAATTTTTCTGATTTTTCTTAGTGAGCGTGAGAACTCGCGTGTCGTGATTTTAGTATGGCTGTCCTAAACGAGATCACCAACAATATTATGGGAAAACTTTGAACTACATCTTTCTGACTCCCCATGAGCTCACGTAGTGGTGTGTTTCTACCTTTAGGGTTCAAGAACTCCATCATTGAGTTACTTCCCATTATTTAGGTTGTTAGAATTCTATAGTAAAGTGTCGTCCTCCTTCTTATTCTCCTTCGTCTTCTGCTGCTGGTTCTTCTTCTTCAGCTAGTTCTTTTCCTTCGTCTTCGCCTTCTTCTTCTTCTTCTTCTTCTTCTTCTTCTTCTCCTTCGGCTTCTTCGTCTATATCTTCTTCTTCTTCTTCTTCTTCTACTGCTAGTGTCGAGTCCGATTACAAACGTTTTAATTTCATTTCATTCCCCTTGCCTCTCGCAATTTCCTCTCTGATATACAGTCTGACCTAATTTAGTAATGAACAAACAAGTTATGAAACAATCATGATATGGGCGATTGCATGTTATCAACACAATACCAATACAGACGTTCTGGAATCGAAGAACACTTCATTGAGAGTCTGCGGTCACTTCAATAAGTGTCTTGTTCAGTGTCTATGTGTCTTGTTCTTGAGCCAGACCACTTCAATAAGTGTCTTATTCCTGAGCTAGTGGTGTATTATTCGTGGAAGCTAGGGGAGCACCGCTTACCGTCCTCTCTGCGATATTGCCTCCCTTCATTCCCAATTATCAAAGTGTCTAATAGCCGATCTTACCACTGAGAGTTAACACAGTGTCAAAGGTTTTCTTTGGCGTCACCTATTCGATTTCCACAGGCCAGTATTTCTTGAACACTTTTTTTTTTCATTTAATATATCAAGTTTTCAAGTACTAATGTACTATATAGCTTTTTTTTTTTTTTTTTTTTAAGAGGTTTGACAGAGGGAACTGTAACTGCTATGGTCTTATCGTCCCGAAATCGAAGAGAGAAGGAAGACAGGATAGGAGAAAGCCAGCCGTTCCGAGAACAAACATTATCCCATCAGGATAAAATCCGCCCCGGGCGGGAATCGAACCCGCGGCCTAGCGCTTACAAGGCAGACGCACTACCAACTAAGCTAACTAGGCTGGCTCAGGATTCTTCATTCAGTGTCCTTAGAACATTAATCGTAGGTAGCTCTCCAGGATATTTAATTAGGTACTTACTTTCTATTTTTGATGTGTTTTCAGCCCATTTACCTACAAAACTAAAATTTTACTTTTGTTAATTTTTTCTACAAAACTAGAATTTTATTAATTATTCATAATATTTATGAAATATATTTTTCTAATCTTAATTGACGAGCTTTTCAGCTCTACATAAATACATACTTGGACATGAAAATTTAAAATTAATATTACCGCTAATTATTGATATAATACTCGTATTTAACATTTTTAAATTATTAATAGTTATTATTAATTATCATGTTTGGAAAAATCAAACAAATAAGATACATATTACCTATATAGGTGCACGGTTTATAGTGTTTTTTTTTACACTGTTCAAAGGACCAAAGAGTCCCTTTGCTCCAGCAGTAGGCTACTACAACATTGGGGTCAAGATTAAATCTCCATACCTCGACTGGGATACTGGGATTGAGCCTACGCCCTCCTCATTGCCAGGCGAGCGTCTTGACCACTACGCCACCGAGGCTGGTGAAACTGTAGACCCGTATCCGCCCCGGGCGGGAATCGAACCCGCGGCCTAGCGCTTACAAGGCAGACGCACTACCAACTAAGCTAACTAGGCTGGCAACTCAAATATTTAATTAAGGGATTGAAGGGAGAAACACTCAGACCCCTCGATAGTGAAAGGCCATGTCTTCTAAGTTACAACGAGCTTCTGTCAACAATTTTTTTCTCTTTTCCTGAATTTTCTCTCCTTCGTTTTTTTCCTTTTTATAATCATTTCAGCTTTCTAATTTAAGCTGTCAGGAAAGTTTTCTCTCTCCTTTTTTCGTAAACACAAAGGAGCAAAAGTTTGTTTCTATTTGACAGAATGTGTGACTCCTTTCTTCATTCCATCCTTCTACTCCTTGCAAGTCTCGGGAACTCCTTTCTTTTCCGAGTTTATTTAACGTCATGCTGGTATTTTCTTTCCTTTTTCTCGTTGCTATGATCTAGGTTTTTTTTGTTAAGAATTTTTGGGGGAACCTGGAAGACAAACAAACTTACAAACAGACAAACTAAAAGGAAAAATACATGTATAAATATCAAAATCAGTTTTCACAGCGAATAGCTTGCTACTTCCTAGTGATCCAAAAATACAACCAACAGAAAAAGTTGTGACTTTGCCGATAAAATGAAGAGCCCACATCCCTAAAGGGAATTCAGCTAAAACACAGTCGAGTTAAAGACTCTATCTCTATCCCGAAATTTGCTTATCCAAGAGTATTACCTATACACAAAAAAGCTCCACAAAAAAATCTGGTGTGAACATCACACGACTTTCCTTATCCTATTGAATGATGATTATTTGAGTGTTTTTTTACCCTAACTTTTACAATATCTCTAACCGTTTTGTCGCTATAGCTGAAAACCGCACGGTCGAAATCTGTCCAAAAGCGGTCTAAATACCGCCAAGTGCAGCAACCATCTCAACCAAACGTTTTGTGTTGCATCCTTGTCACATTTGTGAACTACATACCATATTTCAAGTCTCTAGCTTATACCGTTCCCGAGATATTGTTAAATTACACCGAAAACCACCAAAAAGCGGTGAAATACCGCCAACCGCAGCACGTATATTAACCAAAAGTTTTGTGTCGCATCCTTGTCACATTTGACATCTAGGTACATACCAAATTTCAAGTCTCTAGCCCATACCGTTTCCGAGTAATACATTCTTACTTGTAATACATAGGTAAAATGGTTATTGAAGTTGAAGATAGTAATACATTCTTACTTGTAATACATAGGTAAAATGGTTATTGAAGTTGAAGATAGTAATACATTCTTACTTGTAATACATAGGTAAAATGGTTATTGAAGTTGAAGATAGTAATACATTCTTACTTGTAATACATAGGTAAAATGGTTATTGAAGTTGAAGATAGTAATACATTCTTACTTGTAATACATAGGTAAAATGGTTATTGAAGTTGAAGATAGTAATACATTCTTACTTGTAATACATAGGTAAAATGGTTATTGAAGTTGAAGATAGTAATACATTCTTACTTGTAATACATAGGTAAAATGGTTATTGAAGTTGAAGATAGTAATACATTCTTACTTGTAATACATAGGTAAAATGGTTATTGAAGTTGAAGATAGTAATACATTCTTACTTGTAATACATAGGTAAAATGGTTATTGAAGTTGAAGATAGTAATACATTCTTACTTGTAATACATAGGTAAAATGGTTATTGAAGTTGAAGATAGTAATACATTCTTACTTGTAATACATAGGTAAAATGGTTATTGAAGTTGAAGATAGTAATACATTCTTACTTGTAATACATAGGTAAAATGGTTATTGAAGTTGAAGATAGTAATACATTCTTACTTGTAATACATAGGTAAAATGGTTATTGAAGTTGAAGATAGTAATACATTCTTACTTGTAATACATAGGTAAAATGGTTATTGAAGTTGAAGATAGTAATACATTCTTACTTGTAATACATAGGTAAAATGGTTATTGAAGTTGAAGATAGTAATACATTCTTACTTGTAATACATAGGTAAAATGGTTATTGAAGTTGAAGATAGTAATACATTCTTACTTGTAATACATAGGTAAAATGGTTATTGAAGTTGAAGATAGTAATACATTCTTACTTGTAATACATAGGTAAAATGGTTATTGAAGTTGAAGATAGTAATACATTCTTACTTGTAATACATAGGTAAAATGGTTATTGAAGTTGAAGATAGTAATACATTCTTACTTGTAATACATAGGTAAAATGGTTATTGAAGTTGAAGATAGTAATACATTCTTACTTGTAATACATAGGTAAAATGGTTATTGAAGTTGAAGATAGTAATACATTCTTACTTGTAATACATAGGTAAAATGGTTATTGAAGTTGAAGATAGTAATACATTCTTACTTGTAATACATAGGTAAAATGGTTATTGAAGTTGAAGATAGTAATACATTCTTACTTGTAATACATAGGTAAAATGGTTATTGAAGTTGAAGATAGTAATACATTCTTACTTGTAATACATAGGTAAAATGGTTATTGAAGTTGAAGATAGTAATACATTCTTACTTGTAATACATAGGTAAAATGGTTATTGAAGTTGAAGATAGTAATACATTCTTACTTGTAATACATAGGTAAAATGGTTATTGAAGTTGAAGATAGTAATACATTCTTACTTGTAATACATAGGTAAAATGGAATTTCCCCCTCAGAAGGGATGTCTTTGGATGACTTGTCATCTGGAGACCTCCTAGCGAATGGTGCGGGGGACGATTGAGTGTCCAAACTATCATGGCGATATGCACGGAACCTGTGACAGTTGGGCCACTCATATATCGACTCTTGTACCAGGAGTTACCTCGGAGTAGCACCTCACAGCCTGGTGAGGGGGTGTACACTTTGCATGGGAGTGCATGTTCTCATGTAAAGGCCAACGCTACACGGGGGACCTGTTTCCTTACGGGTTAAGGTCGAGCGGCGCCACCAAAGGATAAGGGACAGATAACCCCGACAGAAAAACCGGGGAGAACACCCCGATTCCCACGGCGCGGATTCGTCTCAAGATATTTTGTTTACAGACAGACACACACACGGACCAATAGCTGAAACTTCGGATTTAGGCTCGGGACCTCAAAACGTGTTTTGGCACTAAAAACTGACCATCGAAATTTTGACCCGATTACATTACTTTCCTTCCTATAGAATTAGAGGAAAGTAAAAATGGGAAATCTCTTTCTCACAACAACTGAGAACTGCCATCCTCAGAAACGTACAGATCAAGAAACCAAGAGAAGAACAACACGAAGGAAAAGGAAAGGGTTGGGTGGAAAAGTGTTCGAAATAAAGAAAAGCAAAAACGAGGAGGAGGAGGAGGAGGAGGAGGAGGAGGAATAAAACAACAGAAAGGGAAATAACAGAAGAGGGGAAGGAGGAGAAAGAAAACAAGATAGAAGCAATAATAATATTTAGGTTTGCATAACATTAGGGCGTTATTGTACGTAGCTTTATGTAACTTTTAAGACCTTTACCTGAATTGCAACAATGTAAGGATTTCCTGCAATCTGATTGGTTCCTTCATTTTGGGTTGATGACTCATTGCTGTCCCATTGATCTGGATGTACTATAGGAGGGTAGAGTGTCCGCCTTGTAAGCGCTAGGTCACAGGTTTGATTAACGCCCTGGGCGTATTTTATCCTAAACAAATGGAGTTCGTTCTCAGAACAGCTGGCTTGCTTTCTATCCTGTCTTCTCTTCGTTTTCGGGACGATAAGACCTTGGCAGTTGCAGTTCTCTCTATCAAACCTGCATAACCAAAGTGCCGGAAAACTTTAAGGCCGTTGAGCATGTCGACAGCGATGTCCGATCGAGCTGAAACTTTTAAGGTAGTGTTTTCTCACTAAATGGAACTAGAAATCGAGTGATATTCAAGATTTTCCAAGATTTTTTTCCCACCTCTATAGCTAAGGGCCAGTCTAGCTATTGCTGTCCTAAACGAGATCACCAACAATATTATGGGAAAACTTTGAACTACATCTTTCTGACTCCCCATGAGGTCACGTAGTAGTGTGTTTCTACCTTTAGGGTTCAAGAACTCTATCATTGAGTTACTTCCCATTATTTAGGTTGTTAGAATTCTATAGTAAAGTGTCAATCTTCCCATAGAGTTCAATATTAGAGTGCCGGCACCCAGTAGGTTAGGTTGCCATTCTCGTTTAACCTCTAGGCCCAGTTTTACGTCCTCTGTTCCTCGTCGAACGTTCCAACTTGATAATTATTATCAGCATAATTTCATTTCATTCCCCTTGCCTCTCGCAATTTCCTCTCTGATATACAGTCTGACCTAATTTAGTAATGAACAAACAAGTTATGAAACAATCATGATATGGGCGATTGCATGTTATCAACACAATACCAATACAGAATAATACAGACGTTCTGGAATCGAAGAACACTTCATTGAGAGTCTGCGGTCACTTCAATAAGAAGTGTCTTGTTCAGTGTCTAGTGTCTTGTTCTTGAGCCAGACCACTTCAATAAGTGTCTTATTCCTGAGCTAGTGGTGTATTATTCGTGGAAGCTAGGGGAGCACCGCTTACCGTCCTCTCTGCGATATTGCCTCCCTACATTCCCAATTATCAAAGTGTCTAATAGCCGATCTTACCACTGAGAGTTAACACAGTGTCAAAGGTTTTCTTTG
>NW_007379367.1:0-1697 GCF_000475195.1 Diaphorina citri | reverse complement strand
TTGGAAGCTATGAAAATGTTTTTCACGACCATCACCGTCATCAGGTGTTTTGTCTTTGTTAGAATCTTTGAGGGTTTCTTCTTATGCTGCCGCTTCTTCTCGTTCTCCTTCGCCTTCGTCAAGATTCTTCTTCTTCTTCTTCTTCTCCTCCTTCTTATTCTCCTTCGTCTTCTGCTGCTGGTTCTTCTTCTTCAGCTAGTTCTTTTCCTTCGTCTTCGCCTTCTTCTTCTTCTCCTTCGGCTTCTTCGTCTATATCTTCTTCTTCTTCTACTGCTAGTGTCGAGTCCGATTACAAACGTTCATAAATGATACGTGGACCTACAAATCGTAACCATTTTATTGGACGTATTGTCTACTGTCACGTATTATGCAAATTGCGGTATGTATTACTTTTATTTTTCCTCCAAACACAAACGAAATAGCGAAGTAGATAGACAGACTTCGAATTTGGAGGTTGGTGGTTTGAGAAGGTTGGTGGTTTAACCACAATTAGGATCCCTTCTACATTTTTGGGACCACGTGAATCCAAATCATCTAGGAATCTAGGGTAATATCCCGGGCACCTGTCCCAATTGTGCCACCCTCAACGGTACTCGACCTTTAGGTGATTCATACACAAAAAGCCCACTTTAAGGCTTAGGGGCAATCAGCCCTAAAAGATGGCTTGAACTTATACAAATCTAACCTCTAGGCCCTTTCATCGTTGATGTGTAGATGTTACAGCCCATGAACACGGTAGTTAATGGTGACATTTGCATCAATTGCATCATAAATATCGGCGCTAAACGTCTTGATAGCAAACTTGGAAGACGTTATCAGCAGATTGTATGTACTTTATGTACATTGTTATTTTCTGAAGTAATGCTTCGGTGGTGCCGGAGTGATTCTGTAAAAAAAGTTCATTGTTGTTAGAAGTATCTACATAGTTGTTAGGAGTAGAAGTTAAAATCCATTAACACTGTCGCTGGTCTAAGATAAAATGAGGAGGTCCGGTTAGGGGGTTGGTAATCCATCATCCTCACGTCCAATGGGGGGCCGCTATTTTTTAGTTTAAGATCTGAAATCTGTTGAATAAAGTTGGAGTTGAATCGATTAGCCAAAGCGCATCGATTGACGGCCGTCGACTACTTACTTATGTGTGGAGTGTGGACACACCTTTTGAGTTACTTCTCTCAAATAAGTCGGTCGCCCGTCGATCTACGTCGTTTCGCATCGATTGACGGCCGTCGACTACTTACTTATGTGTGGAGTGTGGACACACCTTTTGAGTTACTTCTCTCAAATATTTTTTTTTTTTAAGAGGTTTGACAGAGGGAACTGTAACTGCTATGGTCTTATCGTCACGAAATCGAAGAGAGAAGGAAGACAGGATAGGAGAATAAAATTCCATACCTCGGCTGGGATTGAGCCCACGCCCTCCTGTTTACCAGGCGAGCGCCTTGACCACTACACCACCGAGGCAGGTAGATCAGTATACTGTGTAGGTACATCGTGTTTAATGTACATAGGAGTAAGTACCTACTATACAGACAGGCGTACCCATGCAATTTTCCATGTAGCGTTAATTATCAGTAAACCTCAAGGCAATCGGCTGCCTTCTGTTTATCTACTTGTGAAATAAAAAAAAATGATGTTTTATGGTTTTTTATGGTGATGTTTAATACCTGCTTGTACTTCTGTACCTAGGTACTTTTTAC
>NW_007379366.1:11713-55881 GCF_000475195.1 Diaphorina citri | reverse complement strand
TATGTACCTATATTATGTTTGTTAGAGGACGACAATAAAAATCCCATGTAATTTCACTCGTCCTCAGGGTATTTTTTTCGATGGTGGGATTTAAAGCAAAATTCCCACAAAAATCTCGTCCTCAACACGCTCCCCTGTGCCAGATCCTACCAGGCTAAAACACTTGTGTTGCAAATGTTGTACAATGTTTCCTAAATGTGGACGTGATACAACAGTTTCCTAAAACGACCACATTTGGGAAACATTAGGTTTGCCAGTACCAAAGGAGCCAGTACCAAACCATGGGAAATAATAGATGGCGTGCCATCGGAATTGGTTCAGATTCCAAAAGTTTCCCGAAAGTGAAATACACCTATGGTGGGTTTCACCAATGACTTAATGAGAGATTTCACTAATGGGAGAATTTTTAATGGTCCAAACTTCCAAACAGGAGTTTTTAAAAACCTCCCTTTTGGATCGTTAAAAAATCTCCCATTAGAGAAATTTCTCATCAGGTCATTGATGTTATTCCAACACAAGTGTAGACTGCTTTAGAAATGGATCCTTCACAAAGTTACCAAGTCTTCAAGTGTGTATATTAATGATTACCCCTCTCACCTCTCGGCCTCACACGGCCTCATTTTCTCCTCCGGAAGAAATACACGGCCGACAATATCACCAAGACAGACAGGCCGGATACTAGGTACCACAGGGCCGTGTCATTATTCGCCCCATACGGGGGGATGGTTAGTTTGAATGACTCCCGTTGTTTCACCTGTAATTTGTAATTTATTTGACATAAATATTTATTTCATACAAAAGTAACCTCCGTAGCCGAGTTGGTATCACACTAGGCTTGCACGCAGGAGGTCCGGGTTCGATTCCCGGCGGGGACGGAGTTTTTTTTTCGGCTCTGTGCTTGGAGTTCGATTTACCACAAAGAATTTGAGATTCGATTCGATTTGATTAGGTATTTCATACATTTTTCTGCACTGCATTGTATAATAAGAGAATTTCATGGGGTAAAAAAAAAAAAGAAAAAATGCATTTGTTATTTTATTTCCTGTCAATTCAGGGATCTTGTACTGTGGAACAAGAGTGGTGTATTTTTTTTCACTATTTTGTTGTTATTATTATGTTTTCTTGATTTCTCTCTCTCTCTCTCTTGCAAAGAAATATTTTTTGAAATTTTTAGATGGTGTTTTTTTTTTTAAATATTTCATTAATTCTTTCTATTTATATACTTACCTGTGAGTAGTATTGGGCTATGATTGGTCGGAGGGAGCCGTTCCAGTAACGGTGTGACAGGCCAAGCTGATCTAACCGCACGAGGAGAACGGTGAGGGAAATGTCGGCCATGGTGAAATCGGTGGAGAAGAGGTAGACGAACGTTTTGGGCTTTTCTGAAATAGGGTTGAGAAGGGAAAGGTTGTAGTGGGATTTCTAAAAAAATGCCCATTGGGATAATAAAACCTTGGTAGTTTCAGTTCCCTATGTCAAACCTCTTAAAAAATCATAAGACTTAAATTGATACCTAGAAATAGATAATAATAATAAAGGTACTTGTGCAGAAGTCATGTTAGTGGAATATTGCACCCAAAGGAACTGGCACAAACAAGCAGTGACCAGTGTTATTATAGGGTTAGGTTAAATGCAAGAAGGAGTTTTCACAATGAGAGCAGTGATTAGTGTTATTATAGGGTTAGGTGAAAAATACAAAAAGGAGCTTTTCTTTTCTACGGACGTGACTTCTGCATAATTACCATGATAAACTCTTGAGTGGAAGGTAACCACTAGGTGAGGTAAATGCTGGATGCATTCTCTACGAAGTTACCTGGTGAGTTGGGACCGTGTGATTGTTTTCTAGAAAAAGTAGCGACCAGTGGCGGCATTGACTAAGTGAATAAAATGAGACTAGCGACCTACTTTAATAAAGTAGCGACCTACTTTAATTAGCGACCAGTGGCGGCATTGACTTATAAAATATATACCTACATACATATATTCTAAGTCGTTCTGTTTATGGCAAGTCGACTGACTTGGCGTTTACAAGGAATATGCACTACCCTTCAACTTCCAAGCTAACTAGGCTGGCTAATCTTCAGGATCTTTGAAGTTTTCTTTTCAGAGTTGACAGAATTACTTACAAATGCTGTAATATCCACAAAATTTTTGAAAACTCAGCCACAGAGGTTGGGCTAACAATTTATTTAGATGACTTTTTTTAAAAATTCATTTTGTTTTGAGCCTTCAATCTGACATTTTTCCTTTCGCCTGCGGCTCTAGGTTCAATTGCGGACACGATTTCGAAATCGCCCGCGCCGTCGACGACATTCAGGAGCGAGCCGCCTACCATCTCTATTCGGAGGTGCTGTTGTTATGCAACGCGGTCAAAAACAGCAGTGGCGCCCTCTGTGAGACGCGGGGCGAAGACCTGTCCTCCGTGGTAACACAGCCTAGCCGGAACTCCATGTCTAAGTCTATGATCACCAACGCGTCCTTCCGAACCAAGAAGTTACCTGGTGAGTTGGGACCGTGTGATTGTTTTCTAGAAAAAGTAGCGACCAGTGGCGGCATTGACTAAGTGAATAAAATGAGACTAGCGACCTACTTTAATAAAGTAGCGACCTACTTTAATTAGCGACCAGTGGCGGCATTGACTTATAAAATATATACCTACATACATATATTCTAAGTCGTTCTGTTTATGGCAAGTCGACTAAAACCTCGCCACCATAATCGATCTCTAAAAGTCTGGTTGTTTTCTATGAGACTAGGGTCCTGATTTCTCTTTCCAATATCTCTGTTAATCAGATCTTTCCATCTTATATTCTTGGTCTTCCTCTTTTCCTTGTATTTCCATTTCGAAGTATTGAATATAATAAGACCAAGTAAAAGATAGTAAAAATATAAATTTTTGCATATTTGTAAAATGTACCTATGGAATATATAAGACTTTGTTTAGACTGCGGAAGTAATGGGACTTTTCAGTCTCATTCTGGCAGGATAAACAGGGTATATTCTATTCTGAACAAAGGCAAAAACTCCGTCAGTAAAAACCTTTTCCATTAAAATATTTGCTTGCTTTCTAAGCTGAGAGTCTAAATAAAGCACTATGTAGGTACTTAAACCCTTTGTTTGATTTCCTTGCAGGTGCTATGCTATTCAATTATTAAATTGTACTCTTTGTTGGCACACTCTAATAAATATAAATAAATAAAAATTGTACTCTTTTCACATATGAAAAATTATTGTTCAAATTGTCGAGTAAATGATGGATTTAAAATATAAAACAGCTCCATTTGTGGTCAAATTCTTAAATAAATGAGAATAAAATTTCATGTCTTGACTGAGATCAAACCCTAGCCTACCTGTATACCAGGCAAGTGTTTTGACCACTACACCACTAAGGTTGTCTCATCAACTATTGTAGAACAGTGAAAAAATACAACTTCCTAGAGCATAAAACATAGTAAATTATACAACCCATGATGACCCTGAACTGTATGTATTGGTGTATAATGTATTATCTACATGGAGGAACCTTGTTCAAAGAAAAATCAATGTTTCATGTGACTGAGTTTTGGGTTTTGCAATGAGTCTGTTGCTGGGATTATTTGCAATGGTTTAAATTTAGGTACTATCTCATGAAGTTCAATAATCATGCACATAAATTATTGGAATATGTTCTGGATAGATTATGATTTTGAGAATAGTACAGTAGACTGGAAAACTCACTCAGAAAAGGTGTCTCTTGTTCTAATTTATAAATTACATAGGTGTTAGTTTAGTACTAGGCACCCTAATAGTCTTATTCGAAATTCCTGTAAGGTAGGTATAAATTAAATAAAAAAAAGTTTTTCTTTGAGTCTATTTTTCTCTAATTAATTTACTTTTTCTCTAAATTACTATAGGTCTCAACAGGTTTTTTTTTTTCTACAACAACCCCTTCACATGCAAAACTAGTATATGAATTGTTTGCTAGTCCTAGGTCTGTGTACATGCATGATCTAAACATAGCATGTTCAAATATTATTTGGTAGTAAAATTCCCATTAATCATAAGGTATGTGTGTAACTACACTAACTACATGTCGCCAGTTTGTAGTAGGCCTTGAAATCTACTAACCTGAATCAATCGGTATTAACCCTTGAGAAAACTGTTTCCTATTTTTAGAGTGTAAGTGTATAGAATAATGTTTTATTTGCACATAATAATACAATCAATACATGATAGTACATCACACAATGGTCAAGTTTATCCAATTTAAGTGACAAAAAATTAAAGATTATGAAAAAAATTAAAGTGTGTACCTACTGTACCCACCTCTGTGGCAGAGTGGTTAAGAGCATTGGTGATCTACCTGGAGGTGCTGGGTTCGAATCCTGTTTGGGGTGGGAATTTTCCCTGTTTTTTTTTTTTTTTTTTTTTTTTTTTGAAGAGGTTTGATAGAGGGAACTGTAACTGCTAAGGTTTTATCGTCCCAAAATTGAAGAGAGAAGGAAGACAGGATAGGAAAAAGCCAGCTGTTCCGAGAACAAACATTGTCCCTCCATTTTTTACTTTTTTTTTCAATGTTTCATAAATTTTGCCGTTTTTTTAAAAAGATTTGTAATCTTGTGTGGTTTTAATGTTCATCACATCAGGGGTTTATTTTTTCCTTTGATTTTTCAGATCATGTCAAAATGGCAGTAGAGAAAATCGTCAAGGAATGGATGCAAGACTACGCCAGTCTCAGTAAGGAAGAAGTTCACACGTTCGCCACCACTCAGTTAGAGAACAATGCTCTCATCGAGGCCCTGTATGAGTTGTTTGAACAGCACAAGATTGGCCCTAACCCGGTAAGTTGATGAGCAAATGATTTCTGAGAAGACATTGTTTCTAGATATTCAGTGGGTTTTATTTTATACCTACCCCTGTTAAGAAGTTCACACGTTCGCCACCACTCAGTTAGAGAACAATGCTCTCATCGAGGCCCTGTATGAGTTGTTTGAACAGCACAAGATTGGACCTAACCCAGTAAGTTGATGAGTAAATGATTTCTGAGAAGACATTGTTTCTAGATATTCAGAGGGTTTTATTTTATACCTACCCCTGTTTATCCTTTTACCCTTCCATAAGCGGGTTGTAGGTACGGACTTTTTTTTAGGCTGGCTACCTACCTACCGGTCGTTATTTGCATTTATATATGACATAGCTACTCATTTTCCTCATGAGACTGAGTGGACCCCGCAACAGCCAGTCACGGAATCAATCATTTGCATGATGAAAATTTTGTGACAACGCCGGAAACCGAACCCGGGTCTCCCGCGTGCAAGGAGAGTGCAGTGACCACTACGCCATGGGAGCTGACTAAACCCCTTGCCTTCCGTTTCAGCTCATTGATGAAGTATGCAGCACATTCTTCGACTACTACCGCTCCGAGGAGCCCCAACTCCAGCGCTTCACCCTCCAGTATCTCCCCTCCCTCACCTATCTCTATCTCAATCTAATTGCGCACGCGCAGAAGAAAAATGCGCGCTCTCTGGAGGCGCTTATAGTAATGATGTACAACTACCAGGTCACGGATGAAGGGAACAATCCGAAGGTCCTGTCGTTTCGACTGCCCTCCCTGGCTCAGCCGTCGGTGTACCATGAGGTAAGAATGTGGAAAAAAGCTCATTAGGTTTGTATTTATTGGACAAACAAGTTAGTTTCAGATAGATAGATGGATATTTTTTCATGATTCAGATAGATCGATGGATACACGTGCTGAAAATTCGAGGCAGACTAACTTTTTTAATATTTCCATGAAAAATAGAGTCAACTAGGAAACCGAAGACAATATTTTGAATACAAAATGAGCTTTTATTAGTATCTAGCTGGTGGTAAGTTAATACTAAAAAGAGTTTTAGTCAGATTAAACAGGATGGAAATGCAAATTGAAGATTTTCTTCCCCTCCAATATAGTTTATTTACTTAAGTTTTAAAAAAGGTTGCTATTTAATATTTCTACTTTTTTTTTTAGCCCATGAGCCTCGCACCCGCTTCTCTCACGGAGAGCGCACTCCGTCGGCTGGAGGAGTGCAATACGAACCTGGTGCGGTGGGGTCCGCTGCCGCACGTCGAACGGCTGATAGCACAGAACCGCCTCCAAGTGATGGCCGCCCTCATGTTCGTGTACAATCGGGAACTCTCGGTCCTCCCGAAAAGCACGCTGCTTCACTTGACCAGTGCTGCGTCTAGGTAAGCGACTTTTTTCATCTTTGGCCTAATGGCCTTGTTCACACTGTGGAGGTAAAGGGACTTTTCAGTCCCATCCTGGCAGTATAAATGAGGAAAGACCTGGAAGGGAAGGGTTTATCAGAGAAAGATGTAAATAACCGAGGCAGGTGAAAGATGCTATCAAAAAACGCCGATTCTACTTGAGTGGAAAAAGGCTAAGAAGATTCCATTCTATTCATATTGTCTTGCTGGGGGACTTAAACAGAGAGGATACCAGCCTGAAATCTCCCCTTGCTAAAGAAATACCAGAGGTTCAGTGCGAAACACATCCATTGTAATGTGAAGGGTTTATCAGAGAAAGATGTAAATAACCGAGGCAGGTGAAAGATGCTATCAAAAAACGCCGATTCTACTTGAGTGGAAAAAGGCGAAGAAGATTCCATTTTATTCATATTGTCTTGCTGGGGGACTTAAAACAGAGAGGATACCAGCCTGAAATCTCCCCTTGCTAAAGAGATACCAGAGGTTGAGTGCGAAACACATCCATTCGTAAAATTCTTGTATCAAAACCAAATGTCAGCCCAAAGCAATCACCCTAGGGCTCATTGAGAGGCTGTGGAAAAACGCCGACCCTGTCTGTACTCGGGAAAAGAACAAGATTCTATTCTATTCTAGTCTGAGGGTAGAACAACACCAAGATGAAAATGTTTGCAGGCAAATCATAGTGTGTACTGAGCTTTGTAGCAATTGTTTCATTGCCACGAAGTAAAAAATCATTAGACTATGTTGTATACCTTCGTTTTCTTTCTTTTTTTTTTCTTTTTTCAGACTCGTATCTCAAGGTTTCACGAAGGAGTCTAGTCTGAAACCCTCAAACTCAGACATACGTATACCTCTCTCCCCTTCTCTACTGTTAGAATTCCTCTATGCCCTCTATTTTGCCATGTAAGTACAAAGTAATTTGGCCTGATGCACTGCCGTGTGTTCAGCTTTTTTTCCCTCTTATTTTTTAACCCAAGACTCCCCAAGAGGTTTCATAGGGGGAACTGTAATAATAAGGTCTTATCGTTCCGAAATCGAAGAAAGGAGGACGGGATAGGAGAAAGCCAGCCGTTCGGAGAACGAACATTATCCGTTCAGGAGAACGTCCGCTCCGGGCGGGAATCAAACCCACGACTTGGCGTTTACAAGGAATATGCACTACCCTTCAACTTCCAAGCTAACTAGGCTGGCTAATCTTCAGGATCTTTGAAGTTTTCTTTACAGAGTTGACAGAATTACTTACAAATGCTGTAATATCCACAAATTTTTTGAAAAGGCTCTCAGCACCTCCAGGTTGAGAGTCAGTGCTCTTGACCACTCAGCCACAGAGGTGGCTCTAACAATTTATTTAGATGACTTTTTTAAAAATTTATTTTCCTACTTTTAGCCACTCGCTGCTGCTGATTACTGATTAGTGAATAGTGATTAGTAGATAGCTGATTAGTGGATTTTGGAAGGCTGTCCAGTTAATCCAGGCTTCAAGTAGTTTCTTTGAAGTTAATAAATATCTCATTTAAATCTTCCATGTAAATTTTTACCATTTTAAATAATCCATCTGTAATATCACAACATGTAAGTAAATCTCTTCATATCATTACCAAAATGGACCCGAAGTCCTCGGTCTACAGGAATGAAGTTTTCTGCAGTACTTATAACATCAATAAGGTAAAATCTCATTTAGGTAAAGTGTAATTTTGGTCAAGGTTCAAGACCCTTGTGACATAAAAGCTCTCCCTTTGGCCTGTCTCACAAATACAGACTATGAAAGTGTAATATTCAAACTCATATGCTAAAGAAAACTAGGTGTTGAAAGATTGACCAAATTTTGTGTAAGAAGCTGGTCATCAGCTACTAAATAGATTCGGGATATTCCTTGAAGGCTTTACAGTGGGTATTGTTACCTTTCTATAGAGAAAAAGACAAAATAGAATGTAATAAAAATTTAACATAGGTAAGTACCAAAGCAAATCCAACATATGTGATCACAAGTGTGTAAACAATAATATAATTTTATTGCATGTCAACTCAGAAAGCACAAGCATAGCAGAGGCAGATATTTGTATAAAAATGTTACACAAATCTGTTCATAATACTTGGTAACACATCTGCCTTTTAAGTGCTAGGCCATGGGTTTGATTCCCACCCAGGGCAGATATTATCCTTTTTCCTATCCTGTCTTCTTTCTTCTTCAATTTTGGGATAATAAAACCTTGGTAGTTTCAGTTCCCTATGTCAAACCTCTTAAAAAATCATAAGACTTAAATTGATACCTAGAAATAGATTATAATAATAAAGGTACTTGTGCAGAAGTCATGTCCGTGGAATATTGCACCCAAAGGAACTGGCATAAACGAGCAGTGACCAGTGTTATTATAGGTTAGGTTAAACACAAGAAGGAGTTTTCACAATGAGAGCAGTGATTAGTGTTATTATAGGGTTAGGTTAAATACAAAAAGGAGCTTTTCTTTTCCACGGACGTGACTTCTGCATAATTACCGAGCTCCATTTGTGGTCAAATTCTTAAATAAATGAGAATAAAATTTCATGTCTTGACTGAGATCAAACCCTAGCCTACCTGTATACCAGGCAAGTGTTTTGACCACTACACCACTAAGGTTGTCTCATCAACTATTGTAGAACAGTGAAAAAATACAACTTCCTAGAGCATAAAACATAGTAAATTATACAACCCATGATGACCCTGAACTGTATGTATTGGTGTATAATGTATTATCTACATGGAGGAACCTTGTTCAAAGAAAAATCAATGTTTCATGTGACTGAGTTTTGGGTTTTGCAATGAGTCTGTTGCTGGGATTATTTGCAATAGTTTAAATTTAAGCACTATCTCATGAAGTTCAATAATTATGCACATAAATTATTGGAATATGTTCTGGATAGATTATGATTTTGAGAATAGTACAGTAGACTGGAAAACTCACTCAGAAAAGGTGTCTCTTGTTCTAATTTATAAATTACATAGGTATTAGTTTAGTACTAGGCACCCTAATAGTCTTATTCAAAATTCCTGTAAGGTAGGTATAAAATTAAATTAAAAAAAGAAGTTTCTCTTTGAGTCTATTTTTCTCTAATTAATTTACTTTTTCTCTAAATTACTATAGGTCTCAATAGGGTTTTTTTTCCTTCTGCAACAACCCCTTCACATGCAAAACTAGTATATGAATTGTTTGCTAGTCCTAGGTCTGTGTACATGCATGATCTAAACATAGCATGTTCAAATATTATTTGGTAGTAAAATTCCCATTAATCATAAGGTATGTGTGTAACTACACTAACTACATGTCTCCAGTTTGTAGTAGGCCTTGAAATCTACTAACCTGAATCCATCGGTATTAACCCTTGAGAAAACTGTTTCCTATTTTTAGAGTGTAAGTGTATAGAATAGAATAGAATATATGTTTTATTTGCACATAATAATACAATATTAATACATGATAGTACATCACACAATGGTCAAGTTTATCCAATCTAAGTGACAAAAAATTAAAGATTATGAAAAAAATTAAACTGTGTACCTACTGTACCCACCTCTGTGGCAGAGTGGTTAAGAGCATTGGTGATCTACCTGAAGGTGCTGGGTTCGAATCCTGTTTGGATATTCCTTTATTCTACCCATTCTACTCTTCCTTCTCCTAAACAGAGGTATGTTTTTCCATTTGTGTTACCTACTTGTTTGAATTTAAACTGTCACATACAATTATGTAGGTTAGGATTATTGAACACCATGTTTAGACTGCGGGAGTTCGGGGTGCACTCAGCCTCGTGAGGACAATCGAGTAGCTACGAGTAGCGACCAGTGGCGGCATTACCAGAGTAGAAAGATTATTGAACTATGGAAATCGATTGCAAAGGATGCACTTGTCTTAGTAATGCTGTGATATCCTACCCACTTGTGAAAAGGTCCTACTTTAATACAAATGATTTAGCGGGAGTATTTTTTTTTATTATTATACATAGTAACTTTTATTTCAGAATAATAGGCACATAACAACATACATACTTCTCCACTAGGGAATCCAATCCCGTTCATTTCGGGATCGGGATTGATTTTCGGAATTTCCCGGATTGATCATCTCCTCCCAAGTTACTATTGTAACTTCTAAGATTTGATTGAACATTCTGCGATTTAAATTTAATGCATTTATTCTGTTTTCTCTCCCCAGATGACATTCCAATCCAGGCTCCCTCTTTTGATGAAGGAGGGGGCAACTTGGGCTCCATCACAGAAGTGGATGAACTGCATGCCCCCAGTAGTACCACGCCTGAAATTATACCCAAGCGAAGTTTACCCAAGATGGCTGCCTCATTAGGTTTGTATTTATTGGACAAACAAGTTAGTTTCAGATAGATAGATGGATATTTTTTCGTGCTGAAAATTCGAGGCAGACTAACTTTTTTAATATTTCCATGAAAAATAGAGCCTCATTAGGTTTGTATTTATTGGACAAACAAGTTAGTTTCAGATAGATAGATGGATATTTTTTCATGATTCAGATAGATCGATGGATAAACGTGCTGAAAATTCGAGGCAGACTAACTTTTTTAATATTTCCATGAAAAATAGAGCCAACTAGGAAACTGAAGACAATATTTTGAATACAAAATGAGCTTTTATTAGTATCTAGCTGGTGGTAAGTTAATACTAAAAAGAGTTTAGAATTAGTAGTCAGAGTAAACAGGATGGACATGCAAATTGAAGCTTTTCTTCCCCTCCAATATAGTTTATTTACTTAAGTTTTATACTTAAAAAAGGTTGCTATTTAAAAATGAGCTTTTATTAGTATCTAGCTGGTGGTAAGTTAATACCAAAAAGAGTTTAGAAATAGTAGTCAGAGTAAACGGAATGGAAATACAAATTGAAGCTTTTCTTCCCCTCCAATATAGTTTATTTACTTAGGTTTTATACTTTAAAAAGGTTGCTATTTAAAATCTGTCCTTTTTTACTTTTTAGGTCCAAGTTCCTAGATTCGTAGAAGCTTTACCAGGGTGTCTACCAGACTGGAAAACCGGGAATTGTCAGGGAATTTCACGGAGACTGAAAAAGTCAGGGAATTGTCAGGGAATTTCTCAAAAAATTGACAAAAATCCAAAAAAGTCAGGGAATTTTTCAAAGCCTAAAAAAAAAAAGAATTTTCGAATCCCGAGTATGCTGATTTTTGGAAATTTCTCCGGACCAAAACAACTTCATTCAATAGAACTTTTTCCTTCAATGCAATTTCTTCATTTACCTAGTATCTACAATTTCTTCATTGAGCACCATTTCTTCATTTATTTGAATTTCTTCATTCTGTGTAATTTCTTTATTTGAATTCATTCAGTAGGTACATTTTTTTTTTTTTTCATTTGATGCAATTTCTTCATTCAAGAAAATCTCCTTATTCATCAGAATTTCTTCATTTCTGCCGACTCTCATCTTCGCAAGCGGTCTTTATGAATGGACCACTATTACCAGCTTGAGCTCAGATCTTGCCGGTAGTGATTTTATTAGCTCCTCCTCAAGTATTTATACGATTAAGTCATTTCGTTGCATTAGCCTCGTGTGGACGGTAGGTATTTTATGGCATTTTTTTTTCCAAGTTCTTCAAGCGTACGGTCTTTTGCTTTGTTGCTTTGGAAGGGTAGAAGCGCGTAGTCACCTGAAAATCTATGAAAATGATACAGATCTCTCACACTAGGGACGCGCGACTTACACTCGTATTTATGAACAAGAATGATCGTTCTTAGATCAGTCTCAAGTCAAAATTGACCAATCAAATGCCTTGAGACTATGCTTAGCACGAACTTAAGAGCCAGCATTTTGTTCATAAATATGGGTGTTAGTCTCCGTTGTTATATGTTTCGTTTACCAAACATCTTGGGAAAAAAGTGCATTCTTTTTAACTTTGAAATATTTGAATTTTAGGCTAGCCACTCACTATCAGGTAGACCTGACAGGTACGCGTGAGTACCCTACAGGGTACAACGGGCACTTAACTAAGCACTATTCCCACTGCACTTACGTTTGGTTTCCGTCATACGCTGTATCTTGGTCAGGTTCTTCGCCGTGACGTCATCCATTGTAACTTCGTGCTCTTCCGACATTGTTCGGCTGAGTTCGGAGCGATGTCGAGCCACACCGTGTATGATCGTGTTGAGGTGTAGAGCGGCCTCAGCGGACTTCGTGTCGAGTCGGCTCATGTCGGATGTTCCGAGGGAAAGTTGGGATCGCTTGAGATCGTCATATCTAAAGAACAGAATAGAATATACCTTGTTTATCCTGCTGGGGTAGGACTGAAAAGTCCCTTTACCCCTGCAATCTAACCAAGGTCTTAAATATTTTGACATATTATAGGGATAATAGATAATAGGGATAAGATAGGAAGAGCAATGTTATATTAAAGGTTCGTTTCCGGAACGGCTGGTTTTCTCCTATCCTGGATTTCGGAACGATAACTTCGTGTCGAGTCGGCTCATGTCGGATGTTCCGAGGGAAAGTTGGGATCGCTTGAGATCGTCATATCTAAAGAACAGAATAGAATAGAATATACCTTGTTATCCTGCTGGGGTAGGACTGAAAAGTCCCTTTACACCTGCAATCTAACCAAGGTCTTAAATATTTTGACTTATTATAGGGATAATAGGGATAAGATAGGAAGAGCAATGTTATATTAAAGGTTCGTTTCCGGAACGGCTGGTTTTCTCCTATTTCGGAACGATAAAACCTCCGTTGTTACAGTTCTGACTATCAAATCTTTTAAGGGGAGGGGGGAGGGGTCGCTGGTTCAATTCCCGTCTGGGGCGGATTTTATCCTGTACGGATAAGGGCTGGCTTTCTCCTATCCTGTCCTTCTTCTCTCTTCGACTCTTCGATTTCGAGACCATAAGACCTCTTAAGTTCCCTCTATCAAACCTCTTCAAAATAATATATGTTGTTCCTTTTGAAGTCCAATTTGTACTGGGCTATTTTGTACACCTGTTGTATTCTCTAATTTCTCATTTGTTTTATTAAGTTTCTCACCGGTTTCGAATGAGTTGCATGTGTTTCTGATGGAACGAGATGAGATGTTGGAGAACTTGCTGTTGGTATTGGAATTGGCGACAATATTGGGACTCTGCTTGGTCTAGCTCCCCCAGGAGACTTTGAATGACTTTGCCTTTGACTTCCAGGGACACCTCGAACCCTTGCCACAGAGTTAGCATGTCATCCTTGAGACCTGTGAATAGGATCATGAAAGATCAGTTGTTTTGAAGATGCCATCAGGAGATGGCGAAACAAGAAAACTTTTGGTCCCAAGAAACGGAACGATAAAACCTCCGTTGTTATAGTTCTGACTATCAAATCTTTTAAGGGGAGGGGTCGCTGGTTCAATTCCCGTCTGGGGCGGATTTTATCCTGTACGGATAAGGGCTGGCTTTCTCTTATCCTGTCCTTCTTCTCTCTTCGACTCTTCGATTTCGAGACCATAAGACCTCTTAAGTTCCCTCTACCAAACCTCTTCAAAATAATATGTTGTTCCTTTTGAAGTCCAATTTGTACTGGACTATTTTGTACACCTGTTGTATTATCTAATTTCTCATTTGTTTTATTAGCAAAGTTTGATTGACTTGGACCGAAATCTTAAGTCCTGAGAAGAGTGAACATTTTTGAGCTTTTTCAAAACTAAAGCTTTGAATAGCAGCCGAACCGTACATTTCTCGAGGTTCGTCCCAAGGAGACTTTTGATCTACATTTTATAAAGAACCTCTCTGCAAAGTTTGATTGACTTGGACCGAAAACTAAAGTCTTGAGAAAGTGAACATTTTTGAGCTTTTTCGGAACTAAAGTGTTGAATAGCGGCCGAGCCGTACATTTCTCGAGGTTGGTTCCAAGGAGACTTTTGATCTATATTTTATGAAGAACCTCTCTGCAAAGGTTGATTGACTTGGACTGAAATCTAAAGTCCTGAGAAGAGTGAACATTTTTGAGCTTTTTCAAAACTAATGCTTTGAATAGTGGCCGAGCCGTACATTTCTCGAGGTTGGTCCCAAGGAGACTTTTGATGTTGGTTGGTGGTTCAAGTCCAAGATTAATCATAGATAGCACAATGCAATTATTGCACAGTGTATTGATTGAAAATGATACATATTTGGGTACTTGGGCAGAAGTCACGTCCGTGGAATATTGCTACTAAAGGAACTGGCACAAACGAGCAGTGACCAGTGTTATTATAGGGTTAGGTTAAACGCAAGAAGGAGTTTTCACAATTAGAGCAGTGATTAGTGTTATTATAGGGTTAGTAGGTTAAATACAAAAAGGAGCTTTTCTTTTCCACGGACGTGACATAATTACCCATATTGGTGACAAGCATTCATGCTCAAAAAATTGAAATTAAAATAAGGATGGCGGTTGAAAATTAGCCAAAACACCAAGAGACTGTGGGTGAGAGATGTGTTGGTTGGTGGTTCAAGTCCAAGATTAATCATAGATAGCACAATGCAATTATTGCACAGTGTATTGATTGAAAATGATACATATTTTGTGACAAGCATTCATGCTCAAAAAATTGAAATTAAAATGAAAATTGAAATTGAAAATTAGCCAAAACACCAAGAGACTGTGGGTGAGAGATGAAGGTTCATACGTATGAGGACCATTCCCAAAAAACAATCCTGACTCTTGACATAGTCTGCTTTGCACACTCCTTGCACAAAGTATTGCTACATTTTGTTCTCTACTTGGAGTAGCTATGGCATTGTTCGTTGAACAAGCCATAAGTACACCCTGGGTTAAGCCCAAAGTTTTTGAATCAATTTTATTGATAGACAAACGCAAATGGATGTGACATGCTTTTCAGGGGCTGTTCAATCACTCATTAGAATTGGGGGTCAGTACTTAAAATGTCCAAGTGGTTGTAAAGTATGTAGGTAGGTACATACATTTGAGAGAAATAAATAAAACGAAAACAACCTTGCTATTCTGTAGGACTTCAAAAAGTCAGCTTCATAACCTGTTGCATTTGTGCACACCACAGACTAGAAAAAGTTGTTTTATTTAGGATTTTAGGTATTTATTCCCATAAAATTTGGTTAAAATTCAAACTCTTTTTTAGTCAGAGTAAGTACCTAGATATGTAAGCAGATAATTATATAAGTTAAATTCTTTCCTTGGTAAATACAAAAGTGCACATCTAGAAAGGCATTTATTAAATTTGTAGTTGTAGAACCTAGCACTTGGGTCACCCAGCTATTTTCACCCACTTGCTGACCCAGCTAATTTGGATTTCATGAAGCAGTTTGGCCCCCAAAAAAAAAAAAAAAAAAAAAAAAAAAAAAAAAAAAAAAAAAATCCATCCCTGTTGATCACTGTGAAATGTGAAACTATTCGTTTGTTATCAGTTATCAGCCATATTGTGTTTTTTTCTTCTCTCCTCTTACATTTTTTTTTCATCTGTGTTCAACTCTTATTTGTTTTTGAAATATTTTCCTGCCACAGCTTGATTATTGATTGATCAAAGTTCAATTTGTTGTTTCCAACAAGAGAGAGAGAGAAACCCTCCTCTCTATTTCCATACAGGGCTAGACAAGTGTACTTGTAACAAATGTAGGTGCCTACCTACTGACTGTAGAGTAGTGATTAAGGAGGTGAACTTCTTGGAGGTTGTTGGTTCGATTCCAAGTCAAGTCATAGAATTTAGTTAGGTGAGCTAAGGTGTATCCAACCTCCTGGTGTAGTCAATGTAGTGGTTAGATTGGATCTGGTATTTTATCCTAAACAGATAGGTTTTGTTCTCAGAACATCTGGCGTTCTGCTTTCCATCTTTCTTCATTTTTGTGACAAGAGACCTCCGTTGTTACTAGGGATTGCAATGCGGGATCCCGCAATCCCGCAATCCCGCGGGATCCCGCACCTTTTTCCAATCCCGCAATTTGAAGAAAATCGAAAAAAGTTCACTCGAATTTCAATCTGAAGTCTAAAGTAAAAAGAAAGAAAGAAATGATAGGTTGAATTTTCAAAAATAATATATTACCGATAGTCGCTTTAGACCTGGGACGAAAAAAAAAATTAACTCACGGACCACAAACGAACACTCTAAAAGTCTGAATTATTCAGAGACTTTGAATGGCTTGCTGAAGTCTCACGCTCTTGCAAAGTGAAAATGGTAGACACAACAGTAGACGGTAGATGGAAAATTAGGAAAAATAGATATACATATTAACTTAAGACAACACGATAGAATAAATTGTACAGAGATAGGTAGGCAATAATTATCTGACTTGCTTGTACCTCCCCTATCGGACTGACAATCCCTTTACCCTGGTGTACAAGAATAATATTATTATTGATCTAACTATTTCCAGTGTTCCCCCTGTCTAGCTCTCTCTCTCTCTCTATTACCCATCTTTCTTGTACACTTGTTGCCTAGGTTATTTTTAAATATTATGGACGATTTTTTTTTTCTTTTTTTTAGATGTTTGATAGAGGGAACTGTAACTGCTAGGGTCTTATCGTCCCGAAATCGAAGAGAGAAGGAAGACAGGTTAGGAGAAAGCCGAGAACGAACGTTATCCGTTCAGGATAATTCCGCCCTGGGCGGGAATCGAACCCGCGGGCTAGCGCTTACAAGGCGGACGAGCTACCAACCAAGCTAACTAGGCTGGCTAACTAACTTTTGATTTCTTTTTTGCTGATTTCAGGCTGCATTCAGGATAATTCCGCCCTGGGCGGGAATCGAACCCGCGGGCTAGCGCTTACAAGGCGGACGAGCTACCAACCAAGCTAACTAGGCTGCCTAACTAACTTTTAATTTCTTTTTTGCTGATTTCAGGCTGCGGAGGGACTTCATCTCAACAGACCTTTCTTAGTTCTATCTTCCCTCTTCTGTTTGCAATCAAGGAAGTGAACCTAGTCAGAATTGTCAGGATTGGTGTCAGGGGTTCCTCTACCTGTCCCTCTCTATCATCCTCAACCCAGCTTAAAAGTAAACAATGCTACAAATCAGATGATTTCAAGGAAGTTGTAGATAACATTTCACCGGTGTGAACGCAGCAAACTAAAATGTGTTTCAGTCATTCCCCTCCTTTTTACCCGCGAATTCAGAAGGTGGGAAGACCTACTTCCCGCTGTACACGAAAGGGTTAACTCCACACACAAAAAGCCCACTCTGAGCCTTACGTGTAGGGGCAACTGCCCTGAAGGATGGGTTAAGATTCTACGATTTCCCCTCAACAGTGATCTGTGGCTCAGGAGTTCAGGATGAGCCCAACACTCCCAACAGTCCGGTCATGGCACCTATCTTGGTTTATAGCTGATCAAAATGAGATTTTGCCAGCCTAGTTAGCTTAGTTGGTAGTGCACGAACTTTTGTCTTACCTTTCTCCTCAATATTCTGCAACTTATCAATGACAGATCGACTGGTAGCGGTCAAGTGTTTCATGTCGGACATTTGTCGCTGAATGGAGAGGTCGCTCTGTTTTTGCAGTCGCTGAACCGCTGAGTTGGCCCTCGCCTTCTCTTGTTGTAGCGACTACGAGTCAATAAGGAAATAGAATAGACAAGTAGGTCAGAGAAATGTAAAATTCATACATAGGACGCTATGGGCCCCAAAATCTGAAAAGCAAATGTCCGGGTCCCTAACATGTTAGACAAATTTCATCAAGAGCGGACAAACCTTTCGGGAGTTACGGTGCCACAGACTACTTGCAGACAGACTTCTTCTTCTCCTTCACTTCGCCTTTTCTCGTGTTCAAATGGGGTCGGCGTTTTTCGTCAGCATCTAAGTCCTAAATTGGGTGATTGCTTTGGGCTGACATTTGGTTTTGGCTACAAAATTTTTATGAGTGAATGCCTCCTATCCTGTCTTCCTTCTCTCTTCGATTTCGGGACGATAAGACCATAGCAGTTACAGTTCCCTCTGTCAAACCTTAAAAAAAAAAAATGAGATTTTTCTTCCATCTAAAGCAGGGATTTTCCACTTTCATGTGTATGCAGACCACATGCTAGATTGGCAGGTACTTCACGGGTCACGGGCCACATACACAGGGAAGCAGGCCCGTATCCAAGATTTTCTTGAGGGAATGGGGGTGGATACTCTATTTTCGGAGTGAACCCATAGAAGAGCAAAAATCAAGTCCGAGGGGCTCCCCCCTTAAAAGCTTCGCGAGCCATAAAAATGGTCTGGCGGGTATCATGTGGCCCGCGGGCTGCTAGTTGGAAATCCCTGATCTAAAGGCCCGTTCTGACTCATCGTTCGGAAAAAAAATCGTGTCGTGTGTAGTGAGAACACTCTCCTTTAAATTACATTGCCTACAAAATAAATCGGTGGTGTAATGGTCAAGGCGCTCGCCTAATAAACAGGAGGGTGCGGGTTCAATTCCAGCCGAAGCATGTGATTTTATCCTCATTTATTTGAGAATTTGACCACACAATAATAGAACTCTTAGGGGTTAGGTGGTAGAGAACGCCTCTGGCGTTAACCTTGTTTATACCTTTCACTCAAGAGTCTATTATTTTGTGATGACTGGTAGTAGGTAGTGGTGACCTATGCCCTATGACAGCATTCCAAGCAAAAGTAGGTATGTATGTATATTAGTTTTAGGATTTTAATTTAGCTAGGTAAGTTGCTTGTAATGCTGTGATAGCCAGTTTCTGACGTATTTGATTTGTCAACTTTTTACGTTTTACCTACTTTTTTTTTCTTTTCCTATTTGTTTTTTTCTTAAATAAATGAATAAAGATATTATTATTTATGTGGTTAAATTGTTACTTCATTATTGTGTTTTTATTGGCTTTAAAACTCAAAGTTTCAAAGGGCTGCAAAAATCGAAAGAGCAAAATAAATCTACCTAATCGAGGTGTTTGACATATGGTTTGCCGTTTGTCATCAAAATTAAGTGAACCTTTAAAGAGTAAATTTATGGCGGAACAGACAGACAGGTTAAATACTGAATCATCAAGATCAAAAACTCCAAATTCACTTCGTTCATTCAATAGGTAATGCCACTAAAATAAATGTTTAGGTAGGTAATAGAAAGTCGTGAAATGTTCATGCCAAGTTTGATCGTAGTACGAATCAAATCCGTTAGATAGCGCTGTGTGTACCATTTTCCGATTTCCTATCAACTTGTAGGAATGTAGATAAGTGGCGAAGAGAGGGGGGGACTTATTTTTAACGTTCATGGACTAGCATTCAGAAGAAGACCAAAATGAATTTTTTTTTCTTTATTTTTTCACAATTTTGTTTTAATCGGTTGAAGAAGGACAGTGCATTTTTTTTTCGATTGATCGTGTGATGAGTGTTTTTTTATTAATCGAAATTGAAACAATTAAACCCCCCCGGAGTTGATTAAATTTCCGAGATCGTCTGTGTAAAAATTAACTTTTTACCCCGTTCAAAAGTGTTTTGTTAAAGTAGTGGTGAAGAAGTGTTTTTAGACCTCTGAAAGTTCGCTAAAAAAATCTAAAATTAATTCCAAATTCTATGGAATCTATGGTACAAACAGAATGTGAGTGCTTTTATTTCCAAAACGTGAGAATTTAATTTCAAATAAGTAACCTACTCAAATTACTTTCCATTTTTTATGTAAGATACCTACCTAAAAATGTGACCATTGTAGGTTGAGTTACTGTAGGATCAACTTTAACTTTAGACTCTACCTGCCCTATTACATTACATACCTTGTAGTTTACTCAGACAAGATTTCAAGTTGGTGTCTTGGTTATGCAGTGATTTGAGAAGTACCTAATCTCTAGGATTATTTCATGATTATTGTGAGAACATATAATTATAATACCTAAGGTACCTAACTTATATTTATAGCTACCTTCTTCCTAAAACACTTCTAAAGTTCTCAAAGTTGTTGATACAGCTAAAAGTTACTTACAGAAAATGTAGTTCACTAGAATTCCCTTTAAATTAATCAAGTATTATTTGTGGGTAGATCTCAGTTATGTTGGTGGACTTCAGGTCTGTTGGTTGGTGGTTCAAGTTCAAGATTAATCATAGATAGCACAATGCAATTATTGCACAGTGTATTGATTGAAAATGATACATATTTGGGTACTTGGGCAGAAGTCACGTCCGTGGAATATTGCTACTAAAGGAACTGGCACAAACGAGCAGTGACCAGTGTTATTATAGGGTTAGGTTAAACGCAAGAAGGAGTTTTCACAATTAGAGCAGTGATTAGTGTTATTATGGGGTTAGAAAGGTTAAATACACAAAGGAGCTTTCCTTTTCCACGGATGTGACTTCTGCATAATTAGGTACCTATATTTGTGACAAGCATTCATGCTCAAAAAATTGAAATTAAAATAAGGATGGCTGTTGAAAATTAGCCTAAACACCAAGAGACTGTGGGCAAGAGATAAAGGTTCATACATATGAGGACCATTCCAAAAAACAATCCTGACATATACCTAGTCTGCTTTTCACACTCCTTGCACAAAGTATTGCTACATTTTGTTCTCTACTTGGAGTACCTATGGCATTGTTTGTTGAACAGGCCATACACCCTGGGTTAAGCCCAAAGTTTTTGAATCAATTTTATTGATAGACAAACGTAAATGGATGTGACATGCTTTTCAGGGGCCGTTCAATCACTCATTAGAATTGGGGGGTCAGTAAAATGTCCAAGTGGTTGTAAAGTATGTAGGTACATACATTTGAGAAAAATAAATAAAACTAAAGCAACCTTGCTATTCTGTAGGACTTAAAAAAATCAGCTTCATAACCTGTTGCATTTGTGCACACCACAGACTAGGTTTTTGAATCAATTTTATTGATAGACAAACGCAAATGGATGTGACATGCTTTTCAGGGGCTGTTCAATCACTCATTAGAATTGGGGGGTCAGTAAAATGTCCAAGTGATTGTAAAGTATGTAGGTACATACATTTGAGAGAAATAAATAAACTAAAGCAACCTTGCTATTCTGTAGGACTTCAAAAAGTCAGCTTCATAACCTGTTGCATTTGTGCACACCACAGACTAGTACTTAAAAGTTGTTTTATTTAGGTATTTTTTCCCGTAAAAGTTGGTTAAAATTCAAACTCTTTTTTAGTCAGTGCAAGTACCTAGATACCTATGTAGGTAAGCAGATAAGTATAAAATAAATTATTTCCTTGGTAAATACAAAAGTGCACACCTAGAAAGGCATTTATTAAATTTGTAGTTGTAGAACCTAGCACTTGGGTCACCCAGCTATTTTCACCTACTTGCTGACCCAGCTAATTTGGATTTCATGAAGCTTCAAGGAACAAAAGCTTAATTTAGGTAAGTCTTTCAATCTTTTCATATTTTCATCCAACCATTTTTTTTTCTCAAGAGTCAATGATGCACCACCCATTTCAAAGAAAAATGACCTTCAGAATTGGAAAGTTTGCCCCTCACAAAAAAAAAAAAAAAAGTTTGGCCCCCAAAAAAAAAAAAAAAAAAAAAAAAAAAAAAAAAAAAAAAAAAATCCATCCCTGTTGATCACTGTGAAATGTGAAACTATTCGTTTGTTATCAGTTATCAGCCATATTGTGTTTTTTTCTTCTCTCCTCTTACATTTTTTTTCATCTGTGTTCAACTCTTATTTGTTTTTGAAATATTTTCCTGCCACAGCTTGATTATTGATTGATCAAAGTTCAATTTGTTGTTTCCAACGAGAGAGAGAGAGAGAAACCCTCCTCTGTTTCCATACAGGGCTAGACAAGTGTACTTGTAACAAATGTATGTACCTACCTACTGACTGTGGTGTAGTGATTAAGGAGGTGAACTTCTTGGAGGTTGTTGGTTCGATTCCAAGTCAAGTCATAGAATTTAGTAAGGTGAACTAAGGTGTATCCAACCTCCTGGTGTAGTCAATGTAGTGGTTAGATTGGATCTGGTATTTTATCCTAAACAGATAGGGTTTGTTCTCAGAACATCTGTCGTTCTGCTTTCCATCTTTCTTCATTTTTGTGACAAGAGACCTCTGGTGTTACAGTTCCCATGAGTTCCCTCTATCAGACCTCTTGGAAAAAATAAAATAAAAATAACCCCAGACTCTATATGTCTAGGGATAAAACTGCTAGGCACACCCCATTGCTTTGTTTTATGCTCCCCAATAACCAATAATATTGCTGTCTCCTTACTCTTCTGTCTCTTCAATGAAATTCAGCTCATATTGCTCTCTTTTATGAGTTCATCAGTTACTTAGATACATATTATACTTATTTATACGTAGCATCTGGTCAGTCCAGCTCAAATCAATCAATATGTACATATTGTACAAATCAGTTACTTAGATACATATTATACTTATTTATACGTAGCATCTGGTCAGTCCAGCTCAAATCAATCAATATGTACATATTGTACAAACTCGTACATATTGTGTATCGTTGGTTAGTGCTGTGGAGTGTGGACTTCAGATCTGTAGCTGGTGGTTCGAGTCGATATCAAGTCATAAAAAAAAACCCTGTAAGTAAGTAGTGATTGATCAAAGATTTGGAAAAGAAATCTCAAATAGGTACCTATGTAGGTACTTACATGAACAAGCATTGAATTTCATGCCTTGGCTCGGATTGAACCCGCGACCTTCCGTTTACCAGACGAGCTCTCGTCCACCAAGGTAGTAGCATCTAGTCAGTTCTGCTCAAATCTAGTGTTGATTGTTGTTTGTCACAATTTTGCCAGAGGCAGTAGCTGGCTATTACCTAATGCTTTCATGTGTTACTACCAAGGTACCTACCGAGGTAATGGGACATGACGACGAGTTAATGGGACACGAAAATAGACAATGTAAACCCCTAAGATCTTAAGAAGGTTCTAAATCTAGGAACTGAAGAAATTCCCAGTAGGTTCCCCTTAGTATACCGGGTGAACCCTCAATGTGTGTCCACACATAGTCGACCGACTGTCGATCGATGTCGACTGAACCGTCCACACTGCCTTGGCAACTTAGAATCGCCCCGTCGATCGACGGCCGGTCGACTATGTTTGGAGTGGCGACCTGGTTGAGGCTGAGAGCACCCCGAACTCCAAGCACAGAGCCGAAAAAACTTCGACCCCGCCGGGAATCGAAGCCGGGATCTCCGGCGTGCAAGCCTCGTGTGATACCCACCAGTCTACGGAGACTACTTAAAAAGGGAAAAATAAAACAATGTTTAAAGTTGATAAAACAGATCTCCAACTATGTTGAGGATAAAAATTCCACATCTCGGCTGAGATTGAACCCACGCCCTCCTGTTTAGGTATCAGGCAGGCGACTACTACACCACCGAGGTAGAATAGAATTAAGGAGCTCGGTAGCGCTCCGCCCCGCCAAGTCAAAACAGTTCGACAGTAGAATATACCTACCCTGCATTAATAGTGCCAGAATGACACTGAAAAGTCTCTACAGGCAGGCGACTACTACACCACCGAGGTAGAATAGAATTAAGGAGCTCGGTAGCGCTCCGCCCCGCCAAGTCAAAACAGTTCGACAGTGGAATCTACCTACCCTGCATTAATAGTGCCAGAATGACACTGAAAAGTCTCTATACTCCCGCAGTCTGAACAATTTAGGTTGTTGGTTCCTTTATTGGCCACCCTGTAAGTAGTTCTGGAAATAGATATATCCAGGTGATATCTCACTTTGTTTACTTCAATCTTGTATTTAGCCTGCAGACAAACACTGACTTAGAAATAGACCAGGATAACTAGCCCTCAGGTCTGCACTCTATTGTCTCACGTTGCTTCTGTTATAGTTATAACTACTTACAGTGTACACTGTACACCACCTACTAACTCTACCAGGTATTCATAAGTGACAAATTCTGTACAAACACTGACTTAGAAATAGACCAGGATAACTAGCCCTCAGGTCTGCACTCTATTGTCTCACGTTGCTTCTGTTATAGTTATAACTACCTACAGTGTACACCACCTACTAACTCTACCAGGTATTCATAAATGACAAATTCTATAGGCCCTATAGGCATTGTAGGGGCACCGCACAACTTTGAACGGTCATTTAGGACACCGCAGCCCAAAAAGTTTGAGAACCCCTGCTATAGGGTGTTTGTAAAGAGTCCTTCTTTCTCTCTTTAAACCTTTGAACGGCTGACGAGGCTTGTAAAGATGGGGCCTCACTTGCTATGTACTTACTTATTTGTGACAAGAAAAAGAAATTCGGTTTTGTCATTACCTGAAAATCGGTTTTGTCATTACCGGTTTCGTGATTTTTTTTCTCCTTTTTTCACTAGACATTCTGTATTTTCGACATTTATTGGTTCCCAAGCTGACGGTATAGCGACAGAAATACCCTGTAGTGAAATTAATATTTCTTGTCACAGATGTTACCCGTATCAATATCACAATCACCCAACTTATAGGATAGGTACCTATCACACTACTTGATTACATGTGTCTCATATGTATGTCACAAAATATGCATCTCTACATAATAATATATACTTATGTATGTACTCGTATAGGTACAATGTATGTTGTAGGTAAGGAGATATACTAAATATTATTGACACGTGCTTATGATAATAATATTGATTGAAAGTTTTTGTAACCCTTTCAGCTAGGCTGGTGTTGGGTTACAAACAATATAAATAATAGAAATTCCTTACCTATTATGTAGCTTTCTTTATTGAACGAAAAAAGTGAATTCCAAGTTTCATTTCAAGTTTTACCTGCCTTGGTGGTGTAGTGGTCAAGACGCTCGCCTGGTAAACAGGAGAGCGTGGGTTTAATCTCAGCCGAGGTATGGAATTTTATCTGCAAGATACCTATTTTGAGAATTTGACCGCAATAATAGTAGTAGACTACTGCTGGAGTAAAGGGACTTTTCAGTCCTATGCGAGCAGTATAAATACTCGTAAACACTATTATGTACTTATTATTCCTATTATTTCTCTCTCTTTCCAGCTTTCTTCCTTTCTCCCTCTCTATTTGCTTCCTCTCTTTCTTTCAACCTCTCTCTCTCCTCTCTTCTCTTTCTCTCCCTCTCTCTTCTCTATCTCCTCTGATACGTCCTTGTTCTTTTCCAATATCCCTTTGATTCCCAATCTATGACGTGATTTCCCTCTCTCTTTCCCTTCCTCCCTTTCCTCTCTCACTCACTCCTGTTGGATAGACTAGGTCCTCTTTAGTTAATGAAATTTTCATACAACTCACGAGGAGGGAGGGGGAAGGAGAGAAGGGGGAGGGCTAAGGAGGGAGGGGGTATAGGTAACAGGTATTCATCAGTAGAACATAGAGTACATAGACAAACCTACTTTTATAAAGAAGTTTTCCCTTTCCCCTCTCACTCACTCCTGTTGGATAGACTAGGTCCTCTTTAGTTAATGAAATTTTCATACAACTCACGAGGAGGGAGGGGAAAGGAGAGAAGGGGGAGGGCTAGGGAGGGAGGGGGTATAGGTAACAGGTATTCATCAGTAGAACATAGAGTACATAGACAAAGCTACTTTTATAAAGAAGTTCGATAACTGTAACTGCTGAGGTCTTATCGTCCCGAACGCGAAGAGAAAAGGAAGACAGGATAGGAGAAAGCCAGCCGTTCCGAGAACGAACATTATTTGTTCAGGATAAGATCCGCCCCGAGCTACAATCGAACCAGTGACCTTTCACAAACGGTGGTGTTCTGAAATTTCTGAGTAAAAGCAGGCATTCTTGAATTTCTATCTTTTTTTTTCTTTCTAGAAATATTTAGGATTGTAGGAGTAGATTTGTATGCTTCGGAGCGGAGCAGGAATAAGTACAAGTAAGTAAGTAGCTTAGGATAAATGTAGAGGCTTCGTTGTCCCATTGGAACAACGTAGGTACAGCTAGCTAGCTACTTACGTGAAGAAACTATATGGAGAGAGGACAGACATTGGAAAAGCTCCACAATTTTTAGTTGCACGCATCTAAACTGAAGGTGGTTCGTTAAACCGCCAAGTAATAGAATAGGTCCGTCAATACTTCACTCCGTATTCCCACTGAACCATTGCTATTTCTTTAGCAAGGGAAAATCAGGCTGGTATTGTCCCTGTTTAACGTCCCCCCAGAAAGACCAAGCTGGTCTCCCAGACAGACTTTTAGCCTCTTTAGCAAGGGAAAATCAGGCTGGTATTGTCCCTGTTTAACGTCCCCCCAGAAAGACCAAGCTGGTCTACTACCTGTTTAACGTCCCCCAGACAGACTTTTAGCCAGACTTGTAAAATGATTGTCAAGTTAAGACGTCGAACCCGGGACCTTTCGCTGGGCTACTCACCTCTAGGTTTCGTTTCCCGGTAGTCTCGCTCCTCAGCCGTTGTATTGTTTTGAGTAGCGATATCTCCTCCAAGGTGTTGGTAGTGCGGAGTTGATTATAGTGAGTGTCCGTATCGAGTAGATTAGAGTACGCGGTTTGTTTCTCGCGTGTGAACGCAGGCTACTCACCTCTAGGTTTCGTTTCCCGGTAGTCTCGCTCCTCAGCCGTTGTATTGTTTTGAGTAGCGATATCTCCTCCAAGGTGTTAGTAGCGCGAAGTTGATTATAGTGAGTGTCCGTATCGAGTAGATTAGAGTACGCGGTTTGTTTCTCGCGTGTAAACGCGGCGTACTCGCGAAAGATCTGAGCGATGGCCCGGTTCAGAGAGTCAAGTTCGGATCCTGAGGAGAAAGAATCAAATAATGCCGAGGGCCCCCCCTTAAAAGCTTCTCGCGAGCCATAAAAATGGTCTGGCGGGTATCATGTGGCCCGCGGACTGCTAGTTGGAAATCCCTGATCTAAAGGCCCGTTCTAATTCATTGTTCGGAAAAAAATCGTGTCGTGTGTAGTGAGAACATTCTCCTTTAAATTACATTGCCTACAAAATAAATAGGTGGTGTAATGGTCAAGGCGCTCGCCTAGTAAACAGGAGGGCGCGGGTTCAATTCCAGCCGAAGCCATGTGATTTTATCCTCATTTATTTGAGAATTTGACCACACAATAATAGAGCTCTTAGGGGTTGGGTGGTAGAGAACGCCTCTGGCGTTAACCTTGTTTATACCTTTCACTCAAGAGTCTATTATTTTGTGATGACTGGTATAGTAGGTAGTGGTGACCTATGCCCTATGACAGCATTCCAAGCAAAAGTAGGTATGTATGTATAATAATGTATATTAGTTTTAGGATTTTAATTTAGTTAGGTAAGTTGCTTGTAATGCTGTGATAGCCAGTTTCTGACGTATTTGATTTGTCAACTTTTTACGTTTTACCTACTTTTTTTTCTTTTCCTATTTGTTTTTTTCTTAAATAAATGAATAAAGATATTATTATTTATGTGGTTAAATTGTTATTTCATTATTGTGTTTTCATTGGCTTTAAAAGTCGTGTTATCTATTAAATTTTCGAAGGGCTGCAAGTTTCAAAGGGCTGCAAAAATTGAAAGAGCAAAATAAATCTACCTAATCTAGGTGTTTGACATGGTTTGCCATCAAAATTAAGCGAACCAACCTTTAAAGAGCAAATTTATGGCGGAACAGACAGACAGGTTAAATACTGAATCATCAAGCTCAAAAACTCCAAATTCACTTCGTTCATTCAATAGGTAATGCCACTAAAATAAATGTTTAGGTAAGTAATAGAAAGTCGTGAAATGTTCATGCCAAGTTTGATCGTAGTACGAATCAAATCCGTTAGACAGCGCTGTGTGTACCATTTTCCGATTTCCTATCAACTTGTAGGAATGTAGATAAGTGGCGAAGAGAGGGGGGGACTTATTTTTAACGTTCATGGACTAGCATTCAGAAGAAGACCAAAATGAAATTTTTTTCTTTACTACTTTTTCACAATTTTGTTTTAATCGGTTGAAGAAGGACAGTGCATTTTTTTTCGATTGATCGTGTGATGAGTGTTTTTTTATTAATCAAAATTGAAACAATTAAACCCCCCCGGAGTTGATTAAATTTCCGAGATCGTCTGTGTGAAAATTAACTTTTTACCCCGTTCAAAAGTGTTTTGTTAAAGTAGTGGTGAAGAAGTGTTTTAAGACCTCTGAAAGTTCGCTAAAAAAAATCTAAAATTAATTCCAAATTCTATGGTACTGTGAGTGCTTTTATTTCCAAAACGTGAGAATTTAATTTCAAATAGGTAACCTACTCAAATCTTCGTGCTCTTCCGACATTGTTCGGCTGAGTTCGGAGCGATGTCGAGCCACACCGTGTATGATCGTGTTGAGGTGTAGAGCGGCCTCGGTAGACTTCGTGTCGAGTCGGCTCATGTCGGATGTGCCGAGGGACAGTTGGGATCGCTTGAGATCGTCATATCTGAAGAAGGGAAGGAAATAGAATAGGATAGAATATACCTTGTTTATCCTGCTGGGATAGGACTGAAAAGTTCCTTTACCCCCCGCAGTCTAACCAAGGTCTTATATATTTTGACATATTAAAGGGATATTTATGTCGGAGTTTATAGGGATAACAGGGATGTAGAGATAAGAAGGAAGGGCAATGGTATATTTACTTGAGGTTCGTTCTCGGAACGGCTGACTTTCTCCTATCCTGTCTTCCTTCTCTCTCCGCTTTCAGGACGATGAGGCCTTAGCAGTTACAGTTTCCTCTATCAAACCTCTTCAAAATAATACCCACTCGGCCACGGAGGTTGCTCCAAAATAATATGTTGTTCCTTTTCAAGTTCAATTTGAACTGGACTGTTTTATTCTCTAGTTACACCTGTTGTATTTGATCGTCTGTGTAAAAATTAACTTTTTACCCCGTTCAAAAGTGTTTTGTTAAAGTAGTGGTGAAGAAGTGTTTTTAGACCTCTGAAAGTTCGCTAAAAAAATCTAAAATTAATTCCAAATTCTATGGAATCTATGGTACAAACAGAATGTGAGTGCTTTTATTTCCAAAACGTGAGAATTTAATTTCAAATAATAAACCCCCCCGGAGTTGATTAAATTTCCGAGATCGTCTGTGTAAAAATTAACTTTTTACCCCGTTCAAAAGTGTTTTGTTAAAGTAGGTAGTGGTGAAGAAGTGTTTTTAGACCTCTGAAAGTTCGCTAAAAAATATAAAATTAATTCCAAATTCTATGGTACAACGTACAAACAGAATGTGTGTGCTTTTATTTCCAAAACGAATTTCATGTTCCAATGAGATCGTCTGTGTAAAAATTAACTTTTTACCCCGTTCAAAAGTGTTTTGTTAAAGTAGTGGTGAAGAAGTGTTTTTAGACCTCTGAAAGGTCGCTAAAAAAATCTAAAATTAATTCCAAATTCTATGGAATCTATGGCACAAACAGAATGTGAGTGCTTTTATTTCCAAAACGTGAGCCCAGGAGACTTTGAATGACTTTGCCTTTGACTTCCAGGGACACCTCGAACCCTTGCCACAGAGTTAGCATGTCATCCTTGAGACCTGGGAATAGGATCATGAAAGATCAGTTGTTCTGAAGATGCCATCAGGAGATGGCGAAACACTCATTGTATTATTTGATTTATTTGTATTATTTTTTTTATTTTTTTTTTTTGTATAGTGTTTTCAATGTAACCTATGTACCTAACCATTGTAGATATACAATTTCAGCTAGCCTAGTCAAGTGAAGACAAAGTATGTATTCTAATCCATTTCATTCTCCAGAATAATGAAAATTATTTGTGGTGAAGCTGAAAGTATCTTTACAATGTTGTGGAGATCACTGCTTTACTTCTAGAATAGCGGCCGAGCCGTACATTTCTCGAGGTTCGGTCCAAGGAGACATTTGGTCTATATTTCATAAAGAACCTCTCTGCAAAGTTTGATTGACATGGGCCGACAACTAAAGTCCTGAGATGAGTGAACATTTTTGAGCTTTTTCAAAACTAAAGCTTTGAATAGCGGCCGAACCGTACATTTCTCGAGGTTGGTCCCAAGGAAAAGTAACCTACTCAAATTACTTTCCATTTTTTATGTAAGATACCTACCTAAAAATGTGACCATTGTAGGTTGAGTTACTGTAGGATCAACTTTAACTTTAGACTCTACCTGCCCTATTACATTACATACCTTGTAGTTTACTCAGACAAGATTTCAAGTTGGTGTCTTGGTTATGCAGTGATTTGAGAAGTACCTAATCTCTAGGATTATTTCATGTACCTAACTTATTTATAGCTACCTTCTTCCTAAAACACTTCTAAAGTTCTCAAAGTTGTTGATACAGCTAAAAGTTACTTACAGAAAATGTAGTTCACTAGAATTCCCTTTAAATTAATCAAGTATTATTTGTGGGTAGATCTCAGTTTTTTTTTTTTTATAGTGTTTTCAATGTAACCTATGTACCTAACTATTATAGATATACAATTTCAACTAGCCTAGTCAAGTGAAGACAAAGTATGTATTCTAATCCATTTCATTCTCCAGAATCATGAAAATTATTTGTGGTGAAGCTGAAAGCATCTTTACAATGTTGTGGAGATCACAGAATTACTTCTAGAATAGCGGCCGAGCCGTACATTTCTCGAAGTTGGTCCCAAGGAGACTTTTGATCTACATTTTATAAAGAACCTCTCTGCAAAGTTTGATTGACATGGGCCGACAACTAAAGTCCTGAGATGAGTGAACTTTTTCGAGCTTTTTCGGAACTAAAGTTTTGAATAGCGGCCGAGCCGTAAATTTCTCGAGGTTGGTCCCGAGGAGACTTTTAATCTACATTTTAGAAAGAACCTCTCTGCAAAGTTTGATTGACTTGGACCGAAATCTTAAGTCCTGAGAAGAGTGAACATTTTTGAGCTTTTTCAAAACTAAAGCTTTGAATAGCAGCCGAACCGTACATTTCTCGAGGTTCGTCCCAAGGAGACTTTTGATCTACATTTTATAAAGAACCTCTCTGCAAAGTTTGATTGACATGGGCCGACAACTAAAGTCCTGAGATGAGTGAACTTTTTCGAGCTTTTTCGGAACTAAAGTTTTGAATAGCGGCCGAGCCGTACATTTCTCGAGGTTGGTCCCAAGGAGACTTTTGATCTACATTTAATAAAGAACCTCTCTGCAAAGGTTTGATTGGTTTGGGTCAAAAACCAAAGTCCTAAATTGTAAAGTTTGCCTTGGGCGGGACTCGCGACCTAGCGCTTACAAGGCAGGCGCGCTCTACCCAGGCTTTATTTATACAGCTAAAAGTTACTTACAGAAAATGTAGTTCACTAGAATTCCCTTTAAATTAATCAAGTATTATTTGTGGGTAGATCTCAGTTATAGCAAAGTTTGATTGACTTGGACCGAAATCTTAAGTCCTGAGAAGAGTGAACATTTTTGAGCTTTTTCAAAACTAAAGCTTTGAATAGCGGCCGAGCCGTACATTTCTCGAAGTTGATCCCAAGGAGACTTTTGATCTACATTTTATAAAGAACCTCTCTGCAAAGTTTGATCGACTTGGACCGAAATCTAAAGTCCTGAGAAGAGTGAACATTTTTGAGCTTTTTCAAAACTAAAGCTTTGAATAGCGGCCGAACCGTACATTTCTCGAGGTTGGTCCCAAGAAAACTTTTGGTCTATATTTTATAAAGAACCTCTCTGCAAAGTTTGATTGACATGGGCCGAAATCTTAGGTCCTGAGAAGAGTGAACATTTTTGAGCTTTTTCAAAACTAAAGCTTTGAATAGCGGCCGAACCGTACATTTCTCGAGGTTGGTCCCCAGGAGACTTTTGATCTACATTTTAGAAAGAACCTCTCTGCAAAGTTTTGATTGGTTTGGGCCAAAAACCAAAGTCTTAAATTATAAAGTTTGCCCTGGGCGGGACTCCCAACCTAGCGCTTACAAGGCAGGCGCGCTCTACCTAGGCTTTATTTATCTCATTTCTCTCACCTTTGTTTTTCAACTGGCGCAAACACTGGCGCCACTGCTGGTTGATTTTAGCGCTGTTAATTTTCGCGCTCAGTTCTTCGTGGCGCAGCTTGTTCTTCAAATAGGTCGACACGAGTTGTTCGCGCCTGCGCTTCGCTTCTTCTTCTAGCGCAGCGCGATGCTGCAAGTAGCGCAGACGATCCTCGGATGACATTTTAGCGAGCTTGTCTTTGCCGCTTTTCTTTTTTGGACCCATGGCGAAAGCGGGAGTGTGGGTTTTTCAGGATAGCTTGTTCTTCAAATAGGTCGACACGAGTTGTTCGCGCCTGCGCTTCGCTTCTTCTTCTAGCGCAGCGCGATGCTGCAAGTAGCGCAACCGATCCTCGGATGACATTTTAGCGAGCTTGTCTTTGCCGCTTTTCTTTTTTGGGCCCATAGCGATAGTGGGAGTGTGGTCCTCTCAAGGCTCTAAGAACAGAGTAAAACTGGGTGAACTTATGTACAATGAAATAAATAATACTATCTGTGGATTGTACAAATGTACAATGAAATAAATAATACTATTCAAGTGGAACTTAACAGTCCGTTAGCTTAACAGGTCTACGTTATAAATTTATGAAGAAAATCGAAAAAGTTCAATCAAATTTCAACCTAAAGTTGATAATAAAGAAAGAAAGAAGAAGAAGAAGAAGAAGAAGAAGAAGAAGAAGAAGAAGAAGAAGAAGAAGAAGAAGAAGAAAAAATATATATAGAATTTTCAAAAATAATATATTACCGATAGTCGCTTTAGACCTGGGACGAAAAAAATCAAGCCACGGACCACAAACGAACACTCTAAGAAAAGTCTGAATTATTCAGAGACTTTGAATGGCTTGCTGAAGTCTCACGCTCTTGGAAAGTGAAAATGGTAGACACAACAGTAGACAGTAGATGGACGGTGTGACAGGCCAAGCTGATCTAACCGCACGAGGAGAACGGTGAGGGAAATGTCGGCCATGGTGAAATCGGTGGAGAAGAGGTAGACAAACGTTTTGGGCTTTTCTGAAATAGGGTTGAGAAGGGAAAGGTTGTAGTGGGATTTCTAAAAAAAATGCCCGAAATTTGTGATGAAAAAATTTGACAGATAAGAAGAAAAAGGTTTTAGTGGGGGGTCCAGTGGAACACATCACATGCCTTCAGGCACACTCCATTTGTCAAGGGTCTAGGTTTTCCTTGCCCATATGGGATCAATTTAATTTTTTGTGAGGGATTTCTGATAAAATATCCGAAATTCACAACGAAAAAGTGTTGATTATGTGCTTTTTTTTGTAAATGACATGACAGCAATGGTAGGATTCTTACATAGTGAGCTCTACCTCCCAACTGCAATTATAAGGAAGTGCAAAATCTCTCTTTGTTTTAAGTTGAAGTACCTTCATTTAAGTACCTACTTATTTATTGAAAAGGTGCCCTTGGGTTGAAGTACCTTCATTTAAGTACCTACTTATTTATTTATTGAAAAGGTGCCCTTGGGGCATAACTGGGCTGATTTTTTTTTTTCAACAATAAAACATGGAACTTTTGTTTTTGCTTTTTTTTACTCCAGAGGGGGAGTTTCATTACCTTTATTGCTATGCTTGTTTCATTACCTTTATTATTTTCTATTAGAATGGCTTCTATTCGGTTCATTACTTCATCAACTCGCTCTAGAGCTTGTTCATAGTTTTGTACATTATTCAGTTCTTTATTGAATTGCTCTTGGCGGGTTGCCTTGTCTAACAGGATGTCCGATATTGATGGATTGACATCGGCTGCCTTTCGTATTACTTGAGGTTTACGGCTCTGGTTATCTAGAACAGAAACATGGGTGGGTTAAAAAAAAATAAGTAGTTACTTAGGTTAAGTTAACATAAGAATAGGTACAAAGGGAACTGTAACAATGGAGGTCATAATACTCTGAAATTGAATTTTTTTTTTTTTTTTTCAAAATGGCATGACAGCAATGGTATGATTCTTACATAGTGAGCTCTACCTCCCAACTGCAATTATAAGGAAGTGCAAAATCTCACTTTGTTTTAAGTTGAAGTACCTTCATTTAAGTACCTACTTATTTATTTATTGAAAAGGTGCCCTTGGGGCATAACTGGGCTGATTTTTTTTTTTCAACAATAAAACATGGAACTTTTGTTTTTGCTTTTTTTTACTCCAGAGGGGGAGTTTCATTACCTTTATTGCTATGCTTGTTTCATTACCTTTATTATTTTCTATTAGAATGGCTTCTATTCGGTTCATTACTTCATCAACTCGCTCTAGAGCTTGTTCATAGTTTTGTACATTATTCAGTTCTTTATTGAATTGCTCTTGACGGGTTGCCTTGTCTAACAGGATGTCTGATATTGATGGATTGACATCAGCTGCCTTTCGTATTACTTGAGGTTTACGGCTCTGGTTATCTAGAACAGAAACATGGGTGGGTTAAAAGAAATAAGTAGTTAGGTTAAGTTAACATAAGAATAGGTGCCTACAAAGGGAACTGTAACAATGGAGGTCATAACACTCTGAAATTGAAGAGACAAGAGAGTTTAGACCTAAATAGGGCCCTGTCAGGGCATGACCTATTCCTTTTTTTTTTTTTTTTTTTTTTACATAGGTACTATTAAAATTTTTAAGGGACTAAATTTCCCAAAGCAACATACCCATCATAAAAGCTCTATTTGATGGTAAGAATGGACTTTTTGGATTGAGCAAAAAATCTGGATGATGTGGTGCCCCTTTAGTTATAAGTCCTACAGGTAAACTATCAATTTCATCTCTCAATGCTATCACATCCATCTTGCTATCCATGTCAGTTGGTAGCAATCTTTTGTAGCCATTGCTGAAGTTATCTTCTACATATTGAATGATTCTCTTTGAGTCTGGAATGATTTTGACACCATCTACAAGAACGGGAACTTCCCCAAGTGGATTGACTTCAAGGAACCAAGATTCATATTGCTCATTTGAAGCTAAGTTGACAAGGTGAGTTTTGAAGTTCAATTTTTTCTCGTGCAAAGTCATGATCACCTAGAACGCATTGAATTGATTAAATATCACTTGACACAATTATTGAAGAGGAAAATGAATGACTTTACTGTGCATAGTTGTTAAGGGATCAAGTCACTCTACAGGTAAATGGGAAGGTGAGAATTCAATCTCAGCTAAATTGTATGGTACCTGCATTGTAAACAAAAAACACTTAATACATGCAAACATACTGTTACATAAGACAATCATTACTTTTCTCATTACTTGTTTATCATGGTATCTCAAGGCCCACAGACAACACACTTCCTTGTTAGTGTAGCAAATCCTACATGGGTGAAGTACATGTTGCAATGGCATATGGAAGGGACTCAGGAAGGCTTTACATTGTCAGGGACACAGGAACAGAGTATTGAGTGTAACTTCCTGTGCCCACTGCATTATTTATATTGGAGAGAAAGCAAGGTGTGCCAGACAACCCCAAGAGTAGCACCCATCTAATTCATATTATAGCTTCGCCCACGGGCGTTTGATCCGCCTCTTAACACAAGACTGGATTTCAACAGGTTCCAACATTTGTTGTATATCAGAGGTGAACGGACTGTTTCGTGAACTGATCTAACTTACCTTTTGAGAATAGAACGAATTGTGATGGAAGTACAACAGAAGATCGCTGTCTTCATGGTAAGACTTGCTCATTTTCTCAGATTGAATAAAGTTGAATGAAAAGAAAATCTTGATCGGCTTGAAAAGTTCCTTCCTGAAAACACAACGAAGAATGTTTTTTTTTTACTTTTTTGAAAAGTGATTTTTGTTTATCTACGAAAGGTTATCAGAAATTTCAGTCAGCTGATTTTCGGCACGAGAGACGTGTTTACACGATCAACTCATTCCGCAATTTGATGCGGATAAAATTTCGTGGATTTCCAGCAAAAATTACTATGATCTGTAATAAATCAGCTTTAAATTTTAAAAAGAGATATCAATTTGATGCGGATAAAATTTCGTGGATTTCCAGCAAAAATTACTATGATCTGTAATAAATCAGCTTTAAATTTTAAAAAGAGATATAAATAATTTTTAAAGCATTTTTCTCTAGATATAAACTCATTTTTGTGGGTTTTTTTGAACTTTGAAAGACTGCCCACAAGATGAGCCCACGGTCCGCCACTGATTTATATCAATATTTCAAGGTCATAGCTATCTTCATAGAGGTCATTTCACTTTTGTTTACCTTTTCATCAGCTGTTTTTTCAACCTACTTATCAAAATATAAGTGATCCGTTTCGATATTTTCTTAATATTTTAATTAGACGCGTTTATCATAGACTAGGTATATTTTAATTTTGAAACATCAGGATTTTTTTTGCAGGGTCAAAGAGTCTGATCACCACAGGTTTTTTTTTTTTCAAATAACCGACAGGGGCCAAAATCTAAAATGAGATAAAATTTCCCACAAGTAGGTAGCTACCTACCTACCTATTTATATGTACATATACAGGGTGTCCCGCGAACGACTGTACAACGCTTGAGGGTTGATGCAGGACCTAAAGGGCTACCAGAAAAAGCTATCTGGACAGATCCGATTTTCAACAGGGGCGGAGTTATGAAGGATTTTCTGTTTTTCAACATTTTTCATACCTTGTCCTCTTAAAACGCCTTTATCTCTTGAACCAATAAAGATAGGTTGAAAAACAGAAAATCCTTCATAACTCCGCCCCTGTTGAAAATCGGATCTGTCCAGATAGCTTTTTCTGGTAGCCCTTTAGGTGCTGCATCAACCCTCAAGCGTTGTACAGTCGTTCGCGGGACACCCTGAAATAACCGACAGGGGCCAAAATCTAAAATGAGATAAAATTTCCCACAAGTAGGTAGCTACCTACCTACCTATTTATATGTACATATATACATATAAAAAAAATCGTCGAGTTCATTGTTGCTGTTATCTAATGCTTGAGATTGACAACCTATTACGTAATTTTCACATTTTCTACTCAAGCGTTGTACAGTCGTTCGCGGGACACCCTGTATATATAAAAAAATCGTCGAGTTCATTGTTGCTGTTATCTTAAGTAATTTTCACATTTTCTACATGGAACTCATATCGTTCAAAAATGAGAACAGAAAATAAAATCGACACATGGTTACTTTCATTAGAAAAAAAAAATCAATTTTTTATTACAAAAATATTTTAAAAATGCATTCTATTTTATACAACTAGCAGCCTAATAAAAACGGTAAACCTTTAGTTTAGGCTCATTTGGTGACTTTTTTCAAATTTCAGACTTCGAAAACTACATTTAGATCTCTTCTAAAGCCAGTATATTATATTCCCTTAATCATCCATCATAAGAATCATTTTTTTTTTTTTTTAGATGGACCTAAACTAAAGGTGTACCAAAAGAACAACTATTTAATTGCATGTTTGAAAAACAAAATAAAGTATTGGAATCTCATCACCTGATAAACAAAATCAACAATAAAATATAGGGTACAAAATAAAGGTACTTAAACGTGTAACTCGGAAAAAATTAACTAAAATTTCAATATTTATTGTACTTGCAAAAAATTCTCGTTTCTAGCTAAATTGCTATTGGTTTTGGCGAAATCACAACTTTTTTTCCGTTGTTGCTAAATTTTATTTGGGGTTTACTAACTCTAAATTCTAAACCTAAAGGTTTCCCTTTATGGTGTCTGGTTTTAAACATGGTATGTAATGGCAAAATAGAATTTCTTTGAAAATTCTCGTATCTAGCTAAATTACATAGAACTACTGATTTTGGCGAAGTCACAACTTTTATGTTGCTGAGTTTAATTGAGGATTAACAATAATTCAATACACAAGTCCTACAGGAATGCCTTTTTATTTATATTAGGCATCAACAGCATTACCTTTATTTTTTTTCGGCGGACAAAAAATCACAATAGTTAGGTATTAGACTTATTTGTCGTAACTGATGTAGGTATTGAAATCAATTTGATTGAAAAAAATAAATAGGTATACTACACAAATCTTTTCATCTTGAGCAAATAGCAAGTAATTTGTGACTATAAAATGAATTTTAAAAATTGCCGCCGGGACAGCTATCTCACGTCGTCCGAGCTCATCTCAGCCCTGTTCATAACCACGGCCTCATAGAGGTCATTTCACTTTTGTTTACTTTTTCATCAGCTGTTTTTTCAACCTACTTTTTTAGCCACTCGCTGCTGCTGATTACTGATTAGTGAATAGTGATTAGTAGATAGCTGATTAGTGGATTTTGGAAGGCTGTCGCTGTCCAGTTAATCCAGATTCCAGGCTTCAACTGCTTCAAGTAGTTTCTTTGAAGTTAATAAATATCTCATTTAAATCTTCCATGTAAATTTTTATCATTTTAAATAATCCATCTGTAATATCACAACATGTAAGTAAATCTCTTCATATCATTACCAAAAAGGACCCGAAGTCCTCGGTCTACAGGAATGAAGTTTTCTGCAGTACTTATAACGTCAATAAGGTAAAATCTCATCTAGGTAAAGTGTAATTTTGGTCAAGGTTCAAGACCCTTGTGACATAAAAGCTCTCCCTTTGGCCTGTCTCACAATTAATACAGACTATGAAAGTGTAATATTCAAACTCATATGCTAAAGAAAACTAGGTGTTAAAAGATTGACCAAATTTTGTGTAAGAAGCTGGTCATCAGCTACTAAATAGATTTGGGATATTCCTTGAAGGCTTTACAGTGGGTATTGTTACCTTTCAATAGAGAAAAAGACAAAATAGAATGTAATAAAAATTTAACATAGTACCAAAGCAAATCCAACATATGTGATCACAAGTGTGTAAATAATAATATAATTGCATGTCAACTCAGAAAGCACAAGCATACCACAGGCAGATATTTGTATAAAAATGTTACACAAATCTGTTCATAATACTTGGTAACACATCTGCCTTTTAAGTGCTAGACCATGGGTTTGATTCCCACCCAGGGCAGATATTATCCTTTTTCCTATCTATATCTCAATAATCCTAACAACCAATGTTTACCTACCATGCTGGCACCGATCGCTATGCGCATTTACATGTCATAGCTACTCATTTTACTCACGAGGCTGAGTGGGCCCCGCAACAGCCAGTCACGGGACCAATCATTTCCATGGTACAAATTTCTTGACCCCGCCGGGAATCGAACCCGGGTCTCCCGCGTGCAAGGCGAATGCAGTGACCACTACGCCATGGGAGCTAACACATCCATTCGTGAAATTCTTGTATCAAAACTTGCCACCAAGTAAAAAATCATTAGACTATGTTGTATACCTTCATTTTCTTTTTTCAGACTCGTATCTCAAGGTTTCACCAAGGAGTCCAGTCTGAAACCCTCAAACTCAGACATACGTATACCTCTCTCCCCTTCTCTACTGTTAGAATTCCTCTATGCCCTCTATTTTGCCATGTAAGTACAATGTAATTTGGCCTGATGCACTGCCGTGTGTTCAGCTTTTTTTCCTCTTATTTTTTAACCCAAGACTCCCCAAGAGGTTTCATAGAGGGAACTGTAATAACAAGGTCTTATCGTTCCGAAATCGAAGAAAGGAGGACAGGATAGGAGAAAACCAGCCGTTCCGAAAACGAACATTATCCGTTCAGGAGAACGTCCGCTCCGGGTGGAAAATCTTGAAAAAGTAGACTGGAAATTTGGAAAAAATGGACTGGAAAACCGAGAAAAGTCAGGGAATTTTATTTTTCCATTTTGGCAGACACCCTGTTAACCCATCCTTTAGGGCTGTCTAGCCCCTACACCTAAGCCTCAGATTGGGCTTTTTGTGTATGGAGTTAAGCTGTTAGGTCTAAGTTAGGGCACAAGTGAAAAAGTAACTGGAAATTTGGAAAAAATGGACTGGAAAACCGAGAAAAGTCAGGGAATTTTATTTTTCCATTTTGGTAGACACCTTTGTTAAAAAAGTAGACTGGAAATTTGGAAAAATGGACTGGAAAACCGAGAAAAGTCAGGGAATTTTATTTTTCCATTTTGGTAGACACCCTGTTAACCCATCCTTTAGGGCTGTCTAGCCCCCACACCTAAGCCTCAGATTGGGTTTTTTGTGTATGGAGTTAAGCTGTTAGGTCTAAGTTAGGGCACAATTCATCATTATGGCTAATAAAGGGTCTGCTTTCCTTCTCCCTCAGGTAAAAAGACGAAAGAGAAGCTGATCTCCGTGTCATCCAAAGTGTCCAAACAGCAATCTCTCACCAAGATCAACATGAACGGTGAAACACTCAGTGAAACAGACGAGGGGGTTGAGCTAGGCTCGGACATTTCCAGCTTAAATATGAATGAAACAGCCGGCTGATGAGCCCTAGTGATATGCTGAGTGATGAGGTGAGTGAAACACTCAGTGAAACAGACGAGGGGGTTGAGCTAGGCTCGGACATTTCCAGCTTGAATATGAATGAAACAGCCGGCTGATGAGCCCTAGTGATATGCTGGGTGATGAGGTGAGTGAAACACTCAGTGAAACAGTCGAGGGGGTTGAGACAGACGAGGGCGTTGAGCTAGGCTCGGACATTTCCAGTTTAAATATGAATGAAACAGCCGGCTGATGAGTTCTGGTGATATGCTGAGTACTTTGTGTGAAGTGGGGGAAGGTGAGTTAAAAGAGAAGACAGGCTACATAAAAATAAAAGAAACACATTTATCTACCTAAATTCAGTATTATTATAGTTTAGGGATGGGTTTCACCAACCTTCTTTTTAGCCCCAGCCTAACAACCCTGTTAGCTTAACTGTTAAGCCTATACAAATCAAATGATCGTCCAAATTCAAAATTCTGCTTTTCCATTGGCTATTACACTTGTAAGATACTTTTCCATACTTTGGTGATTTAGGGCACTGGTGATATGCTGAGTACTTGGTGTGAAGTGGGGGAAGGTGAGTTAAAAGAGAAGACAGGCTACATAAAAATAAAAGAAACACCATTTATCTATGTACCTAAATTCAGTAATATTATAGTTTTGGCATGCTGAATATGAATGAAACAGCCGGCTGATGAGCCCTAGTGATATGCTGGGTGATGAGGTGAGTGAAACACTCAGTGAAACAGTCGAGGGGATTGAGAGACATTTCCAGTTTGAATATGAATGAAACAGCCGGCTGATGAGCCCTGGTGATATGCTGAGTACTTGGTGTGAAGTGGGGGAAGGTGAGTTAAAAGAGGAGACAGGCTACATAAAAATAAAAGAAACACCATTTATCTATGTACCTAAATTCAGTAATATTATAGTTTTGGGATGGGTTTCACCAACCTTCTTTTTAGCCCCAGCCTAACAACCCTGTTAGCTTTACTGTTAAGCCTATACAAATCAAATGGAACACAACAGGCTGTTGGCTTAAAACAAGCCTTCTAGAGGCTGAAATAATATTGGTGAAACCGACCAGAGAGGTCTCCATCCCTTTTCTCTCGCGTCTTCCTCTTTCGAGTAGTATAAAGAAGGACTATCATTTTCAGCCTTTGGTCTGGTCTGGGACTATTTTTTTTTCCCTTGAACCGCCCCATCACGGGGATCAAATCCGAGGGGTCTATTTCGTCCCCGGTTTGCTTCCCTGCTGGGACAGCGTGCTCAGATAATGCTGCAGGAGTTTGGTCAGGTACAGGTTCTCCTGGACCAGTTTCGAGCGCTGCTTGGCCAGCAGTTGCGTCTGTAGAGTGGTGGCGTTCACTTGCGTCCAGATCCGGTCCAGTGTGCCCCCGCCCATGGGTGGGGAAGAAAGGGAAGGTTGGGTTAGTGTGCTCCCGCCCAGGGGTGGGGAAGGTTGGGTGGTAGAGTCAGAATGGGAGGGAGGGGAGGGGAGAGAGATGTGTGACGTCATCAGGGCGATCTCCTCGCAGGTCATGTACTTGCGACAGTTGAGGGCGAGCTTGAGGATTCGAATCCCTGGAGAGGAAAGAAAAAATAGTAAGTAAAAATAAAAGGGTCAAATTAAAAATAAATCCGCCCATGGGTGGGGAAGAAAGGGAAGGTTGGGTTAGTGTGCTCCCGCCCAGGGGTGGGGAAGGTTGGGTGGTAGAGTCAGAATGGGTAGGAGGGGTAGGTTGGATGGTAGAATGGGAGGGAGGGGAGGGGAGAGAGATGTGTGACGTCATCAGGGCGATCTCCTCGCAGGTCATGTACTTGCGACAGTTGAGGGCGAGCTTGAGGATTCGAATCCCTGGAGAGGAAAGAAAAAATAGAAAGTAAAAATAAATTGGCTCTGTGCTTGAAATTCAAGGTATACTGAGTTTTCTTTCCCCGGCCCCACTCAGGCTGGATAAAGTTAGAAGAGAATATATCTTGTTTGTACTGCCAGTAGGACAAAAGTCTATCATATTTTGATTGATAAAATAAATCACATGTAACATTTTCAAGAATAAAGAAAAATAATAAGTTAATCTTATATTATAAGAACAAGATAGAATATAAGAAAGTCCCTCTATAAAACAGTCAAACTTTCATCTTACCTTTCTCCTCAATATTCTGCAACTTATCAATGACAGATCGACTGGTAGCGGTTAAGTGCTTCATGTCGGACATTTGTCGCTGAATGGAGAGGTCGCTCTGTTTCTGTAGTCGCTGAACCGCTGAGTTGGCCCTCGCCTTCTCTTGTTGTAGCGACTAGGAGTCAATAAGGAAATAGAATAGACAAGTAGGTCAGAGAAATGTAAAATTCATACATAGGACGCTATGGGCCCCAAAATCTGAAAAGCAAATGTCCGGGCCTCTAACATGTTAGTCAAATTTCATCAAGAGCGGACAAACCTTTCGGGAGTTACGCCGCGGTGCCTCAGACTACTTGTAGACAAACTTCTTCTTCTCCTTCACTTCGCCTTTTCTCGTGTTCAAATGGGGTCGGCGTTTTTCGTCAGCATCTAAGTCCTAAATAGGGTGATTGCTTTGGGCTGACATTTGGTTTTGGCTACAAACTTTTTATGTGTGGATGCCCTTCGCACTGAACCATTGCTATTTCTTTAGCAAGGGAAAATCAGGCTGGTATTGTCCCTGTTTAACGTCCCCCCAGAAAGACCAAGCTGGTCTACTACCTGTTTAACGTCCTCCAGCTAGACTAAGCTGATCTACTCCCTGTTTAACGTCCCCCCAGAAAGACCAAGCTGGTCTACTACCTGTTTAACGTCCTCCAGACAGACTTTTAGCTGGTTTATTTTCCTTTCGGGAAAAGGAGCCAGTACCAAACCATGGGAAATAATAGATGGCGTGCCATCGGAATTGGTTCAGTTTCCAAAGGTTTCCCGAAAGTGAAATACACCTATGGTGGGTTTCACCAATGACCTAATGAGAGAATTTTTAATGGTCCAAACTTCCAAACAGGAGTTTTAAAAACCTCCCTTTTGGATCGTTAAAAATTCTCCCATTAGAGAAATTTCTCATCAGGTCATTGATGTTATTCCAACACAAGTGTAGACTGCTTTAGAAATGGACCCTTCACAAAGTTACCAAGTCTTCAAGTGTGTATATTAGAAGCAAAAATTTGCAACCCTGACTAACGTTCGTACCTACATTGAACTTTTTTTTTTCAGAGGTTTGATAGAGGGAACTTTAACATCTATCTCTCACCTCTCGGCCTCACACGGCCTCATTTTCTCCTCCGGAAGAAATACACGGCCGACAATATCACCAAGACAGACAGGCCGGATACTAGGTACCACAGGGCCGTATCATTATTCGCCCCATACGGGGGGATGGTTAGTTTGAACGACTCCCGTTGTTTCACCTGTAATTTGTAATTTATTTGACATAAATATTTATTTCATGTTGTTGTTGCTGTTAAACCTGTTGTAAATATCATGTATTGTATTGAGTTGTTAAACCCATAAAATACACGAGACCTTGTTTAGACTGCTGGGGTAAAGGGACTTTTTAGTCTCATTCGAGCAGGATAAACAAGGTATAAGTATTCTATTCGTACATTTTTCTGCACTGCATTGTATAATAAGAAAATTTCATGGGGTAAAAAAATGAAAGACAAATTTATTTGTTATTTCATTTCATTCTTTTTCCATGTCTATTGTCCACACTAAGATTCCTGTCAATTCAGGGATCTTGTACTGTGGAACAAGAGTGGTGTATTTTTTTTTTTTTACTATTTTGTTATTATTATGTTTTCTTGATATCTCTCTCTCTCTCTCTCTCTCTCTCTCTCTCTCTCTCTCTCTCTCTCTCTCTCTCTCTTTCTCTTTCTCTCTCTCTCTTTCTCTTTCTCTCTC
>NW_007379366.1:2585-11660 GCF_000475195.1 Diaphorina citri | reverse complement strand
AAAAAGAAAATAGACAGTGTTAAAAGTGTAGTGTTTAAAGCCCGTAAACAAAATCTTTAGGGGTGATGTTGGAAAAGGGGAAGAGTTGGGATAAAGTCTTCGGGTTTTGCAAACACGATCGGAGAAGAGGTGGCTAAAAGTGGTACCGCCTGTAAAGGGAGTGGCAGAGGAGCACGCCAAGTCATAGTCGAACCGGACAGTGTGGCAATGACCCTGCCGAGGAGGCTGTTAGCGTAATCGGGTTTATGAGTGTGCCATTCATAATATTTATCTCTTAATTACTTTATAAATTTTTTTTTTTGTGGTCTGATTTTTAAAGTTTTTCATAAAGAAACGTTCTCTCTTCTCTCTCTCTTTAGTTTCTTTGTATTATTATTGTTTGGTTTTATCACTTGTTTTTTATGTGGTTGAGAACCAAGGTCGTCATGTCTAGGCGGACTGTGAATCTCGTCTCTATTTTATTGGTTTTAGTGGGGGGTCCAGTGGAACACATCACATGCCTTCAGGCACACTCCATTTGTCAAGGGTCTAGGTTTTCCTTGCCCATATGGGATCAATTTAATTTTTTGTGAGGGATTTCTGATAAAATATCCGAAATTCACAACGAAAAAGTGTTGATTATGTGCTTTTTTTTGTAAATGACATGACAGCAATGGTAGGATTCTTACATAGTGAGCTCTACCTCCCAACTGCAATTATAAGGAAGTGCAAAATCTCACTTTGTTTTAAGTTGAAGTACCTTCATTTAAGTACCTACTTATTTATTTATTGAAAAGGTGCCCTTGGGGCATAACTGGGCTGATTTTTTTTTTTCAACAATAAAACATGGAACTTTTGTTTTTGCTTTTTTTTACTCCAGAGGGGGAGTTTCATTACCTTTATTGCTATGCTTGTTTCATTACCTTTATTATTTTCTATTAGAATGGCTTCTATTCGGTTCATTACTTCATCAACTCGCTCTAGAGCTTGTTCATAGTTTTGTACATTATTCAGTTCTTTATTGAATTGCTCTTGACGGGTTGCCTTGTCTAACAGGATGTCTGATATTGATGGATTGACATCAGCTGCCTTTCGTATTACTTGAGGTTTACGGCTCTGGTTATCTAGAACAGAAACATGGGTGGGTTAAAAGAAATAAGTAGTTAGGTTAAGTTAACATAAGAATAGGTGCCTACAAAGGGAACTGTAACAATGGAGGTCATAACACTCTGAAATTGAAGAGACAAGAGAGTTTAGACCTAAATAGGGCCCTGTCAGGGCATGACCTATTCCTATTTCTTTTTTTTTTACATAGGTACTATTAAAATTTTTAAGGGACTAAATTTCCCAAAGCAACATACCCATCATAAAAGCTCTATTTGATGGTAAGAATGGACTTTTTGGATTGAGCAAAAAATCTGGATGATGTGGTGCCCCTTTAGTTATAAGTCCTACAGGTAAACTATCAATTTCATCTCTCAATGCTATCACATCCATCTTGCTATCCATGTCAGTTGGTAGCAATCTTTTGTAGCCATTGCTGAAGTTATCTTCTACATATTGAATGATTCTCTTTGAGTCTGGAATGATTTTGACACCGTCCACAAGAACGGGAACTTCCCCGAGTGGATTGACTTCAAGGAACCAAGATTCATATTGCTCATTTGATGCTAGGTTGACAAGGTGAGTTTTGAAGTTCAATTTTTTCTCATGCAAAGTCATGATCACCTAGAACACATTAAATATGATTAAATATCACTTGACACAATTATTGAAGAGGAAAATGAATGACTTTACTGTGCATAGTTGTCAAGGGATCAAGTCAATCTCCAGGTAAATGGGAAGGTGAGAATTCAATCTCAGCTAAATTGTATGGTACCTGCATTGTAAACAAAAAAACACTTAATACATGCAAACATACTGTTACATAAGACAATCATTACTTTTCTCATTACTTGTTTATCATGGTATCTTAAGGCCCACAGACAACACACTTCCTGTGTTGCAATGGCATATGGAAGGGACTCAGGAAGGCTTTACATTGTCAGGGACATGGGAACAGAGGTTTGAGTGTAACTTCCTGTGCCCACTGCATTATATATATTGGAGAGAAAGCACGGTGTGCCAGACATAACCCCAAGGGTAGCACCCATCTAATTCATATTATAGCTTCGCCCACGGGCGTTTGATCCGCCTCTAACACATGACTGGATTTCAACAGGTTCCAACATTTGTTGTATACCCATTCTCTACCATTTAACCCTTAGAGCTCCATTTGTGGTCAAATTCTTAAATAAATGAGAATAAAATTTCATGTCTTGACTGAGATCAGACCCTAGCCTTCCTGTATACCAGGCGAGTGTTTTGACCACTACACCACTAAGGTTGTCTCATCAACTATTGTAGAACAGTGAAAAAATACAACTTCCTCTTTAGCATAAAACATAGTAAGTTACAACCCATGATGACCCTGAACTGGGTGTATATTATCTACATGCAGGAACCTTGTTTAAAGAAAAATCAATGTTTCATGTGACTTAGTTTTGGGTTTTGCAATGAGTCTGTTGCTGGGATTATTTGCAATAGTTTAAATTTAAGCACTATCTCATGAAGTTCAATAATTATGCACATAAATTATTGGCATATGTTCTGGATAGATTATGATTTTGAGAATAGTACAGTAGACTGGAAAACTCACTCAGAAAAGGTGTCTCTTGTTCTAATTTATAAATTACATAGGTATTAGTTTAGTACTAGGCACCCTAATAGTCTTATTCGAAATTCCTGTAAGGTAGGTATAAATTAAATAAAAAAAAGTTTTTCTTTGAGTCTATTTTTCTCTAATTAATTTACTTTTTCTCTAAATTACTATAGGTCTCAACAGGTTTTTTTTTTTCTACAACAACCCCTTCACATGCAAAACTAGTATATGAATTGTTTGCTAGTCCTAGGTCTGTGTACATGCATGATCTAAACATAGCATGTTCAAATATTATTTGGTAGTAAAATTCCCATTAATCATAAGGTATGTGTGTAACTACACTAACTACATGTCGCCAGTTTGTAGTAGGCCTTGAAATCTACTAACCTGAATCCATCGGTATTAACCCTTGAGAAAACTGTTTCCTATTTTTAGAGTGTAAGTGTATAGAATAATGTTTTATTTGCACATAATAATACAATCAATACATGATAGTACATCACACAATGGTCAAGTTTATCCAATTTAAGTGACAAAAAATTAAAGATTATGAAAAAAATTAAAGTGTGTACCTACTGTACCCACCTCTGTGGCAGAGTGGTTAAGAGCATTGGTGATCTACCTGGAGGTGCTGGGTTCGAATCCTGTTTGGGGTGGGAATTTTCTAACTTCGATTTTCATTCCTGAATAAGAGTGGATGTATTTTTTATTATTTTTAAGAGGTTTGTAGAGGGAACTATAACTGCTAAGGTCTTTCGTCCCGATTTTTTTTTTTTTTTTTTGATAGAGGGAACTGTAACTGCTAAGGTTTTATCGTCCCAAAATTGAAGAGAGAAGGAAGACAGGATAGGAAAAAGCCAGCCATAACCAAATAAGGGGGGGGGGGTTGATGCAAAGATACTTGTGTTTTAATGTCGGGCGTCTCTCGTAAAAACGCTCTCTTTGTTGAAATTAATCGGGGAAGTTCCAACGTATGAAAAAAAAATGACTGGTTTTTAAGAAAAAAGGTAAAAAATCCGAAACTTTTAAAGGGGTTATGTAAAGATACTTAACACATCTCGCGGTGTCCCGGCTTTAAAAAAGCCTCTTTTTATACTCAACGGGGAAGTCCCAACGTATGAAAAATACCCTGGCCTTTTAAGAAAAAAAAATCCGAAACTTTTAAGGGACTGAACAAACTAAAAACAGTTAAAAAAAACTCTTTAAGGGACTGCGAGAAGGTCCAGAGGCCTACTTAAGGGACTGTAAGGGCCAAAAGGTCCATGCCCATCGTGGGACCAATTCCAAGATGCTTAGACTCCTTGAACCTGGATTTTTCATTTTTTTCCTGTCTATAATTTTATCGTTTGGAAAAGAATTTTGAATTCATTATTTGATAAACCTCCCCTTCTTTTTAGAAGTTAAACGTAAAGGTAGGACAAATTAGACCCTGATTTTGAGAAAAATCATAATTGAATGGTGGCGATCTATGATTATTTTCGAGTAAACATAAGGTTTTATAATCAGAAGCCAAAGGATCAAACTGGAAAAAAGTACCTTTATGAATTTTTCTCAATCCAGACGGAGCTTAAAAGTCGTGCACATAGGTAGCTAGATAGACTTAGTACTTTTTTATCAGGTAGATAGATAGACTTTGATTGAACAAACAGGTTATTTATGTTTGGATTACTCCCGTCGGGTAGAACCCATTGAAGCGAACCCATACTTGAAAGTCCGCACCAAATGATGACCCCCGTACGTCAAGTAGGTGATAGACACTACCTCGGGACTTCCAACGGGGAGGAAGTAGTTTTCTCCCTCGGACCTAACCTTACAGTAGACCCCTCTCTTTTTGTCTTGATTTACAGTAATTTTAAATTTTAAGCGTCTTACAAGTTGAGTTTAGAATCTCATGTTATCATTGAACCCTCTCTACTAGTTAGGCCCTTTAGGCTTTAGTAGGGCTAGGGCTTTAACTTGCCCCTAACCTTAAGGGATCACCTCTTCATACATAATACAAGGCAAATAAGACTTTATTTTCAATTATGACTTTAATTTTTTTTTATTATTATTATTTTTTTATGAAGGCGATTAGTAAACGATAATTTCACGTGAAAAAGGTGTTCACCCATCCTATAGTGCGTAATGATTCACGGAAGGAAACGTTAGCTAAAAGGTATCAAGTTATAGAAAGATGGAGACCAATTACGGCGGTGCCCAGCGTGAGCATACGACGAGCTAACGGAGTGTCTCCGCACCTCACGTGGGGCTTGAGGGCGTCAGATTTGTACCACCCAAGTTATTTCGGATTGGATGTATAACATACACTGTGAAATTTAAGTTTGTTCCCCATCCATTTGTGTTTACCTTTTTTTATTGAACCACAAATCTCTTCCATTCTCATCTTAATCTTATTTCCCTGGACGTTCCTTTAGTTTGTTTCCCAAATTCATGGATGTATCACGAAATAAATTTGAAAATTGAATAATAAAAAGAAATAAGAACTTTTACAATGTACACTAAATAAAATAGTTAGTTTTATACTATCTGAAAACAGGATGACCGTCATGTTTGTTCCATATAAGAGAAGATTGAAATAGGTCGGACTCACCCCGGCCCCTTTCTTTTGAGTCATATGGAACTTAAAGTTCGTGTCTCGGTTAAATAAAAATGTTGAAAATCTGAGAGTCGAATCTTTCGTTCGTTTATAAAATTACCTTTTCCAAAAGTGACTGCCTCAAAAACGGAAATCAGTCTTATCTTATAATATGGGACAAATAGGACGGTCTTACTCTGACTTTTCAGGGAAATGAGGGCGTCAGATTTGTTTCAGAATATATAAGGTATCCATGTAAAATGTTTATACGTTTTTAAATATAAAAATTATAGAAAATGAACCAGAATAATATAAGTTATGAAGCTTTACCTTTATGTTCCTTTTCTCCTTCTGGTTCGTATATTCTACCTTTCTATACTAATTGTCTCTATAACCTTTCTCTTTAGTCCTGGGATCAGAGTATCTTTTGTAGAGTATCTTTTGTTGGTCTGAAAATCTCTAGCTAATACCACCGCTCCAAAACATTTATCAGCTGGAATCCTATTTGTCTTGATGAATCCTATACATGTATACATACATAAAATAAGTGATTTAGTTACGGCGGTGACCAGCGATTAACTTCATCCAGCGATGGGAATAAAATAAGTGAATCAGTTACGGCGGTGACCAGCGATTAATTTCATCCAGCGTTGAGAGTAAAATAAGTGAATCAGTTACGGCGGTGACCAGCGATGAAAAAGATCTTTTGTTAGTGTGCCAGGGTTGAGTGGTCCATTGAAGAACCAAGCCTTCCTGCGCAACCACTAGTATCTGAATCTGTACCTCAAGGCCGATCCGACACAATGGTGCCTCCTGTCCAGAAGTGGTGCCGCAGAGTGTCTCCCCGCGGTCGCACAACCAAACTGGCGCACGTATTGTCGTCGTGGAGGCTCATCTCTACCATCCGCCGCGCGAGGACTACAGCAGTCTGCCGCGCCCCGCTAAAGCTTTGTTAGGCACAGGCGTTAGATCTTGGATCTCGCGTCCGCTTTTCTTTTACAGTCAACTTCCGACCAGTTTTTGTTTATTTAAAAATTTTTTCAGTAGATTTATTTAACAATCTCGGGAGACACCACTCACCTATTTTTTCGTAGACTTGAGAGTTGGACCTGACGCACCTCGAGACAAAGTTCTTAAAACACCTATTACATGTCGTACAAACATTCATTAAGACAGTTGAGACATTTCTTTTGAAGTTTCTAGGACCTTCCTAATCGGCTGCGTGATCAATCGAACCTTCCAACTTCCCATCACCGTATAAGGAACATTTGCGGTTCAGCCCCAGTAACTAAGGTGGGCCTCGCCGTGCAAGAGGACTTTGCCATAAGTTACAAGCAAAAGCCCTTGCCGACCAAAGGGATTAGGACAGGAGGAAGAAGCTAAGCTTGATATTTCTGGAACAATAATGTCAAGCGGGAGATACTTGGAAACCTAGAACCAATTTTTTATTCTCCTTTTTTCGGACTTGTGTGCCCTCAGTAGTCCGGGTTTAATGTAACATGAATGTCCGTTTTTTCTCCCGTATCTCCTTAAGTTTGTCACCATCTCTTCCCCTCTCTCCATATGCATACAGACTCCAAACTCCCAAAGTTCTGACCTGAGGAACCACTTTGAACTCTATGCTACTATGCTACAGACCTTTTTTCTTTTACCTTCCATAATTGTTGTACTCAGATTACCTAAAAAATTGAACCACCGGTTCAAAACTATGTTCTTAAAGTTGCTTACCTCACACAATCGAGGGTACCGGCATCGCACCAGTGACGTAAGCGGAACGTCCGCCCTCTGGGCCCAAGCTAAGGGCCGCCCCAGTTCTTCTAAACATGGTCCTTACTGGAACCAGGGACTGACCGACACGCCCCGGCGGTGAGCGAGCACTCATGTTTACTCATCATACTGTACATTTACGCGTATCGCTAGCCACGTCCGTACCCATCCATTTAACCCAACAAAATCCTAATAACTCTATATACTAACCCTTTTGTAAGGATGTTACGACGTCAGCTCGTGGTTTCAACACTGTATTATTAGTGTTTCTTTATAAATGTAATTGTAAAAAAGTGTAATGTTACCTACACAAAGCGTGACTTGGACCATAAAGAAATCCGTTCCCCTCTAAAGTTCCGACCATAGGAGAGACGAAATTCTAGGGTCGGTTCTGTTATACCTTATCTTACCTTCAGAAGAGATCGGAAAAAGGTGAGTTCATCTTAGCCGCAAAAACTATCCCCCGTAGAAAGTGGACCGGGGAGCCAATAAATGTAGAAGAGACTATTTGGGAAGGTGAAGGTCCAGAAAGGAGTAATATATGACGGTCCTACCCTGACTTTTCAGGGAAATGGAGTGTCATCACTTGGGGGGGTTCCGTAATCCCGGTTTCTACTTTTTCAGCGAATGGATCCTGCGCTTCGTTGACCATTCACTTCGTCTGCAACGAAAAGCCCTCCTGGCTCCTCAAGGGCTATACAATGTGCTTGTACTCCCCGTAGTGAACCTCCCGCAAGACACGATAGTCGGCAAGCTGCAGCGCCGTCGCCTGGGGTGGCGTGGTCCCAAGATAACGTGAGGAGGTCCGGCGCTAACGCGAGAGGCACTCTCTTCGCCCCAGCGGCTCCTAGTACCCGATTTTTTTTCTCTTTCTCTTATCATTTAATTTTTTTTTTTTTTTAGGGGTTTAAAAGAGGGTTTTTCATTACTAAATGGGGGGGGGGGTTTGGTAAAACATTTTTCAGTTGGCGGTTCTCATCACTATAGGGGAGTTATTTGTTTAACGAAAAAAAAAGGTGTAAAGAATGAAGACCATGTTGGCCTGCCGCTTCGGTCCCTACCCTCAGCTTTGCTGCCTAGGAAGCCCTAACAAGGGAAGTAGGCACTGGACACCATCAACATGTAGTAATGATATTTCGCGGAGGTCTCTCGGCGTAAGAAGACGCGCACGCGTTATCTAACTCTATCTCTATCCACTCCCCTACCCTCTATGCCCCGACTTCGCGACCTCAACCCCGAGGAGCCTCGCCATCATCAGCTTCTTACACGACCGGTATGAAGTAGTTACTCCGACGTTTGCCTTCCGTTCCCCAAATCAGTCGAGGGTACCGCCTCACCACAGTGACGTGAGAGGAACGTGCGCCCTCCTGGGCCCAAAGCCAAAGCGCCGCAACGTGCCCAGTGTTTTAAAAGTAGGTACGGTTTACTAACTAAGGCCACTGACCGACAACGCCGGAGTTAGAGTACTCCTTTTACTCATCGCAATTACATTTATTATTTACGTTTATTGGCTGGCCATCCATCCACCGGATCCTATTTCATCTTTGTTTTTTTTTTCTAGTAAGATTCCAGGCATTGGTTTTGGGCGAATACCTCCTATTTTCCTATTTGTCCCATCCTATATTTTATTTTGGTTGACTTATAGATCTTTGTTACGAGAGCGGATGAGAGTCTTTAGTAAACCGAGTCAGTTGGATGGCCCAATCCAGGTTAGAACCACGACAGTTTGTTGAGTATGTCCCGGAGCTACTCTCTAACAAGAGATTGACTTCACTACCGCTTTGCGACACTTGAAGAAAGGAATGACTCTGACCGCAGTCAGAACGTAGGAAGGAACTGCTAAAAGAGATGAACGGTAAAACTGTACTAACTTTTTGAGTTTCCTTTTTTATTTGGGGACTACACTACTTGTAATTTCGTGGTGTTCTAATGGTGTGATTCTAATGTTTTAGTATTTTTTTTTGCCGGTTTTAAATCCTTTGTAACTTTTTTTTATCTTTCATATTCTTTGTCATTTTTTACCCTCCCCTGTTAGACAACAAAGAGCCTTGCC
>NW_007379366.1:0-1824 GCF_000475195.1 Diaphorina citri | reverse complement strand
TGGTGCCGCAGAGTGTCTCCCCGCGGTCGCACAACCAAACTGGCGCACGTATTGTCGTCGTGGAGGCTCATCTCTACCATCCGCCGCGCGAGGACTACAGCAGTCTGCCGCGCCCCGCTAAAGCTTTGTTAGGCACAGGCGTTAGATCTTGGATCTCGCGTCCGCTTTTCTTTTACAGTCAACTTCCGACCAGTTTTTGTTTATTTAAAAATTTTTTCAGTAGATTTATTTAACAATCTCGGGAGACACCACTCACCATTTCTCGTGACTTGAGAGTTGGACCTCCACGCACTCTCGGGACAAAGTGTTCTTAAAAACCTCACCACATGTCGTGCAAACATTCACCTCCTTAAGACAGTTGAGACATTTCTTTTGAAGTTTCTAGGACTTCCAATCGGCCTGCGATGATCAATCGAACCTTCCAACTTCCCATCACCGTATAGAAGACCTGTCCTCCGTGGTAACACAGCCTAGCCGGAACTCCATGTCTAAGTCTATGATCACCAACGCGTCCTTCCGAACCAAGAAGTTACCTGGTGAGTTGGGACCGTGTGATTGTTTTCTAGAAAAAGTAGCGACCAGTGGCGGCATTGACTAAGTGAATAAAATGAGAGTTGCGACCTACTTTAATTAGCGACCAGTGGCGGCATTGACTAAGTGAATAAAATAAGGGTAGCGACCTACTTCAATTAGCGACCAGTGGCGGCATTGATTTAGTGAATAAAATACATACATATGTACATATCCTAAGTAGTTCTGTTTATCCTAAGGTCGACTATTTACAAAACCTCGCCACCATAATCGATCTCTAAAAGTCTGGTTGTTTTCTATGAGATGTTTTCTATGAGACTAGGGTCCTGATTTCTCTTTCCAATATCTCTGTTAATCATATCTTTCCATCTTATATGCTTGGTCTTCCTCTTTTCCTTGTATTTCCATTTCGAAGTATTGAATATAATAAGACCAAGTAAAAGATATTAAAAATATAAATTTTTGCATATTTGTAAAATGTACCTATGGAATATATAAGACTTTGTTTAGACTGCGGGAGTAAAGGGACTTTTCAGTCTCATTCTGGCAGGATAAACAGGGTATAATATTCTATTCTGACTAAAGGCAAAAACTCCGTCAGTGAAAACCTTTTCCATTAAAATATTTGCTTGCTTTCTAAGCTGAGAGTCTAAAAGTTGTAAAAATAAATTGGCTCTGTGCTTGAAATTCAAGGTATACTGAGTTTTCTTTCCCCGGCCCCACTCAGGCTGGATAAAGTTAGAAGAGAATATACCTTGTTTGTACTGCCAGTAGGACAAAAGTCTATCATATTTTGATTGATAAAATAAATCACATGTAACATTTTCAAGAATAAAGAAAAATAATAAGTTAAAAGTTTAAATAAAGCACTATGTAGGTACTTAAACCCTTTGTTTGATTTCCTTGCAGGTGCTATGCTATTCAATTATTAAATTGTACTTTTTCCAACTTCCATCACCTATGAAAAATTATTGAGTAAATGATGGATTTAAAATATAAAACAAAAAAGCAGATTTCAAATTCCTTGTCTTAAATTGTTCCTTGTGTCCTATTCCTTTATTCTACCCATTCTACTCTTCCTTCTCCTAAACAGAGGTATGTTTTTTCCATTTGTGTTACCTACTTGTTTGAATTTAAAGTGTCACATACAATTATGTAGGTTAGGCTTATTGAACACCATGTTTAGACTGCGGGAGTTCGGGGTGCACTCAGCCTCGTGAGGACAATCGAGCAGCTACGAGTAGCGACCAGTGGCGGCATTACCAGAGTAGAAAGATTATTGAACTATGGAAA
>NW_007379365.1:54344-54911 GCF_000475195.1 Diaphorina citri | reverse complement strand
ATCCTCTTGGATACTAATAACCAAGTTCTTGCATACTGTATGTATACTCTTGCATGCTACTAACCAAGTTCTTGCATACTGTATGTATACTCTTGCATGCTACTAACCAAGTTCTTGCATAATGTATGCATCCTCTTGCTGAAGAAAACTTAGCTCAATGATGTCTTCAACGCTTAATAGAGTCAAAAGATCTTGAGAAAAGTTTAGCTTAGAGATGTCTTGAAGTATGTTTAGGTCTTTGAGAGAGTTTAGATTAGAGAATTTAGAGATATCTTGAGGAATGTCTAGGTTAGAGATGTTCTGAGGCGTACTTAATGCATAAGGTACGTCTAGTTTGGTGATAATATTGTGGTCTTGTGAAGAACTGGGTGAGAGGAGTATTAGAAGAACATAAAGGTTTGACAATACTACTGAAGACATCATCTCGTTTTTGACCATCTGAAATAGAGTGAAGAAAAAAAACAATGTAATAACTACAAATAAATTATACACATGATAGTATGGTGTGGTTCTTAAAACGTTCTGACTTTACTTAAATAATAATAATAATAATAATAATAATAATAA
>NW_007379365.1:22533-53821 GCF_000475195.1 Diaphorina citri | reverse complement strand
GGGGGGGGGTGTTCTATACTAACTTTTTCGATATCTCTTACCGTTTAGTCAGTAGAGCCGAAAACCGCCAAAAAGCGACCGAAATGCCGCCAACCGCTGCACCGATCTTAATCAAAAGTTTCACGAACGTGACAAGGATGCAACACGTCACGTTCGTGACAAGGATGCAACACGTCTCTAGCTCTTACCGTTCTTGAGATATTTTGTTTACAGACAGACACACACACGGACCAATGTCTGAAACCTTGGACCTCAAAACGCGTTTTGGCACTAAAAACTGACTATCAAAAATTTGACCCGATTACAATACTTTCCTTCCTATAGGATAAGGAAAGTAATAAATAAATCTCCTAAAACTACCTTTCCGTGTTGAACTGCTGGTACTGATAACAGCTGCAAAAGTATTGTTGGAGTGTTGATCAGCTTAAAACTTTTGTGACAAAAAATATAGCAAAATATGACAAACATTTGGGATCATCGGTTAAACTTCGAGTAACCATTAACCGGTTAGCTGGCGAAATTTTTATTTGTTTACTTAGGTATATCATAATTTTATTATAACTCAGGAAAACACTTACCGCAAGATTTGAAAGAGTGATTAGGTATTGTGATTCTTGTAACAACAGCTTGAGATGAGTTCAGTGAAATGTAAATTCTTCCATCAGTTCTATACTTTTCACGTTTGAGAAACTACAAATAGCTGTTTACTCGGATATTATAACTTTTCAGTCTCCCGTTAAAATGATAAATATTGAATTTGGATAATCATCCTAGCTGCTCTACTTGTGAATATACTTAACAGATAAGCTAATATAAGAGATCACTTGACCGATTGCCACTACATTATCATCACACTCGTACAAGTAGGTATAACTAACTATTACTCATCACAATGATAACAATGTAGGTATAGGGTAGGTGTAGGTAATATCGTCATTAATAGAGAATCTGGGCGTTTTTTTTTTTTTATTATTATTACTCGTATTTTACATTACGATTCAGGGCTTCGTCTTTTTTTTAACCCTATGCGTCTCAAACGAAAAATAGATCAGTTGCGCTTAATTGGGTGATGTTTCAAAGTCATAGAGCAGGAAAAATGAGGAGCAACGGAATTTTTCTTTTTCTCCTACGACTTCTAGATCCCAAGATAAATCGATTTAAAAAATACTGGTAAATCGTGAACTTTGACGTCACGGCATACGCTTCCGTACACGATGACGTCACATCAAATGTCCCTCGCAAAGCTCCCTCGCAGGCAACACATTAATGTGTTTGTGCGTTTATACGTTTCTGCGCATTTCTTTCTGCTCCTCCGCAAGCGTGCTTGCATACTGGCGCTACCTAGCGGACGAAAAAAACAACTGCGTAAAGTCTGACGTCACACATCATTGAACTCTTTCATTAGAACGAAAAAAAAATTGAATTTTCGACCTTTTACAGTTATTTTTTCGGAGGTTTGACCTCGGATTTGAATTTTTCCCAACTTTTTACATAGGAATCACCCCTTTACCTATTTATAATTTTTACCCATTTGCAACTGCTCCATTGTTCATTTTTATTCAGTCATTGGTAGGTGATGTCATCATAACCAATCAGAAGGCTTCTTGACTTTGGCACACCATGATGATTCGCTTTTTTAAAAAAAATGTTTTACCATCGTTGTATGGATATCTGTGAAGTTAAGCACTATTGCACGTGGTTGGTATGTGGATGGGTGACCATTTGGGCAATCGTGTGCTGCTGGTTTTTCCCGACCCCACTCAGGCTAACACCCTATTATACTTATAATATATAGGTACATATAAATATAAAAATCAGATTCTCTATTATTATTATTTTTTTTTATTTATTTATTTTTTTTCGCAATTTTTCACTTTCCTTATCTAAAACCACGTAAAAATCGGTACGGGCTTGTATTCAATGAGAAAATGTCAGATTGAAAGCAGAAAATATAAAGTAAAAAGAGGGGATAATTATGAATACACTCTCTCTCTCTCTCTCTCTCTCTCTCTCTCTCTCTCTCTCTCTCTCTCTCTCTCTCTCTCTCTCTCTCTCAATCATGTCCAAATCAATACACCATCTCCTCATCATCTCGTGAATTTTTTATCCTTCTGGCTTTCTGTGGAATTTCTCCCTCTCAAATCCGAGTCTGGAGTTAATTATTATTTATCAAAGAGATCCTAGGATAACTCTCTACAGTGCTGACAGGTTTCATTTAATAAACACAAAGGCTATGACACAAACACAAAGCTAATTCTAATTGATATGTCAACAGATAGCTTGGGGCCAGGGCGGAACTAAGGCTTAGGCAGGTACCTATAGGTATTACTTTTTTGTATTAAAGAATAAAATTATACGTTTGTACCAACCTATATTTTCCAAGTATTCTGTACTCTCTAAAGTCTTTGCCACATTTTACACTTTATACCTGCATGTATTTATTGTTGTCTTATTATTAAAACTTCCTGATATTGTGGTACCTCTTCCAGAGTTAAAACGCGTCAAAAACCCCTCAGATTGTGATGGCCTCAGCCATAAACTTCCAATTTGGAATGACCATAAACAACCTCTATTTATAAAATATGTTGTAAAAATAAAGGTCAAGACACTCTTGATAGACAAGGTCGAAACTAGAAACACCGCCTGATAGGTAGGTACAATGGTACATACTACATACAGATAATCTCCAAAAGCAAGTGTTGTAAAACAGATTCAAAACGAAATTTTGCAAGCCTAGTTACCTTGGAGGATAGCGCATCTACCTTGTAAGCGCTAGGTCGCGGGTTCGAACCCACCAGGGGTGGATTATATCCTGAACAAGGTGCGTTCTCGGAACGGCTGTCTTTCTCCTATCCTGTCCTACCTTGTAAGCGCTAGGTCGCGGGTTCGAACCCACCAGGGGTGGATTATATCCTGAACAAGGTGCGTTCTCGGAACGGCTGTCTTTTCCTTCTCTCTTCGCTTTCGGGACGATAATACTTGGGTACTCTGATACAGTTTCCTCTATCAAACCTGTTGGAAAAAAACAACAATGTTGGGAATTGCTGAAGTGTTTATACTGTAATTCGCCATTTCACTGTGAATAATCTACTTGAACTACTTGTGAAATGGAAAACTCTCATGATTCTTTGGGAAAACTAAAAAGAACAATCGGAAAAGCACATTTTCTTCTCCATTTATTTTACAAATTTTTGTACTAACAGATTAGCCAATCAGAAACAAGAAAACAACTTATATCTAGACCAATCAGAATCAACCATCGCAACAGCCTATTAGGCAGGTCTCCTACGAGTACCGATTAAGCGGCTGTCTATGAGGACCGATTCCTAACAAACAAGATAATAATAATAATAATTATTATTATTATTCTTGTTTATTAAAGTTAATTATTAATTAACATTCTTTGTTTGGAAGATAGGAATTCAGAATATGCAGGACACGATGAATGTTAATTAACTTTCAGTGTTTTTCAAATTTTAAAGCTGAGAAACGCTCAGCATGTTAATGAAGTTTTTTTTTTTAGACAATGACATGGTGCAAGATAAATAAAAAAGGAAGAGACACAAGTTTGAACTCATTCTAGAAATATTTTGAATTGAAAAAAGTTAGGTAGGTATTTATGCACCAAGGTAGATTAAGGAGCGCGGTAGCGCTCCGCCCCGCCAAGTCAAGAAAGTTTGATAAAACTAATTTCACAGCGTATCAAAGCTATGTGCATACCTAGGTAAATTATAATTTAGTCACATCTAATTACATCTAATTTGTTCAATTCATTGGCACAAGCTCTGCTTACACGGAATGGGTAGTATACCATTATTTATAAAAAAAAAAATAATAATAATATAAAAAAAATGTATGTTCTGAAAGTTTTGTCGATCAAAAAAAAAAAAAAAAAAAAAAAAAAAAAATGAAACTTCATAAATTAAAATTAAAAAAAAAAATCAAAATATGTACAATTGTACATACGTATTTGCCTTACAGTGTAAGCGTCATGAAAGGATTGCTCAATCCAAAAGTTAAACAAATGGAGTTTGGCCTCCGGCCATAAATATCTCAATTATTCTGATATTTGTACCACACTGACTACCAGGTTGTCAAATCATTACAACTTTTAAAACAAGGAAGGTAAAGCGTCAGCCTTCACAGGTTCGATTCGCCCGCCGGGCGCGATTTTATCTTAAACAGATAAGGTTCGTTCTCGGAACGGCTGGGCTTTCTCCGCTACCCTGTCTTTCCTTCTCCACTCGCATTCGGGACGATATAGTGGACCTTAGCAGTTACAGTTCCCGTCTATCAAACCTTGAAAAAATCCCCTAATAATACTGTAGCAGCTTGTATAAATTTAATCCTTAACTTCTTATTAAAAAAGACTAATCAAAAATAAATAAATAATATAAAAAAATGCAAATTCAAGTTTTTTCCAATCATTCCATCTCAAACTTCTATTCTCTCTCTCTCTCTCTCTCTCTCTCTCTCTCTCTCTCTCTCTCTCTCTCGCTCTCTCTCTCTCTGTCTCTCTCTCTTTTAATATTTGCTGGAAAAAGAAAACATAAAAAAGCTCTTCTCCGATTTCAATTTTCACTCTCCTCCTCCTCCTCCTTCTTCTTCTCCTCCTCCTCCTCCGAAGGATGAGAGAAATAGGGAGAGAGGATAAAGAGAAAAAGAATAGAATTAACAAGGATTACGAAAGAGCCATTGCCTGATGATTGAGTATCAATGGAAATTCTTTGTATTCTAAACGACGAACCATCGACTCTGACCTAAAATGCATGTTTTTTGTTTCTAAAGTCTATTCTACAGATCACATCAGAGATCAGAGCTGTTGATATCACTACATGCAAAGCTTAAAAAAAAAGAAGAAGAAGAAGCTCCCTCCTGAATAACTAAGAGTCCCTTTCATAATCCTTGAATTTTAAGTAATTTGTAAACAAGGATTACTTCTTGAATTACATTGTTTTTTGTTTCTAAAGTCTATTCTACAGATCACATCAGAGATCAGAGCTGTTGATATCACTACATGCAAAGCTTAAAAAAGAAGAAGAAGAAGAAGAAGAAGAAGAAGAAGAAGAAGAAGAAGAAGAAGAAGAAGAAGAAGCTCCCTCCTGAATAACTAAGAGTCCCTTTCATAATCCTTGAATTTTAAGTAATTTGTAAACAAGGATTACTTCTTGAATTACATTTAAGGCGCCTACGAATTTTGTAGTGCAGAGACTGTAGACCTATCACTGCAATGGGTAGACAAACCATGCAAAACAACGAATAAATAATTGAAAATGTTTTGAACAAAAGACGCATGCAATAATATTTCTTCATCTCTTCCCTTCCTATTCAATTCATCTTGACTTCTTGAATTACATTTAAGGCGCCTACGAATTTTGTAGTGCAGAGACTGTAGACCTATCACTGCAATGGGTAGACAAACCATGCAATACCAATCTAACACTGCAGCCTGATTCATTAGCTGAGATAACGGAAAAAAAAACAACGAATAAATAATTGAAAATGTTTTGAACAAAAGAGGCATGCAATAATATTTCTTCATCTCTTCCCTTCCTACTTCCTATTCATCTTAGAACTCAATTCTAATAAAAGCGTCGTTTTTCATTTTTCAATCGCTCTATTGGAGTTGTAGAATAGAACAATCATTATTTTTCCAACAGAAATCATGTGGAAATGTAGCGAGGAGGAGAGGAGGAGAAGAAGAAGGAGGGGGGAATAGAGGTCTCCTTCCTACTCTCTCTCTCGCTCTTTTTCTCTCTCTCTTTCACTCACTCACTGGTCCCTCTTACTTTTTTTTTTAATCGAAATTATTATTATTTTTCTCGAAAATATTTTTATTTTTCTTCATATACCTAAAAAATGATAATTTTCTTTTCATTATTTTACCCAGCACGCTATAAGAACGTGCCTCTGGGTCTTATCTCCTTTTTTTTTTTTATCATCGCGTCTTCAGAATAAAATGAAAATAAACTGTGAGCTAAAATAACACAAAAAAGAGAAAAGAGAGAGAGAGAGTATAAGTATTCTTTTGTAAATGCCAACCAATTGTAAAATCTTATTGATAAATACAATTAATTATTCTATTCTATTCTATTCTATTCTATTCTATTCTATTCTATTCTATTAAGCGGAATGTTGGTGAAAATGAGTTCCATAAAAATTCATGTTGATATCTCCATTATTAATCAAGACGCTTGAATTTTTGTAAAATTCTCCCAATAGGTCTACCTACGTTTCAGCGGAAATCAAAAACTACTCAAAAGTCAAATTTCGTATTTAGGCCCCTCTTGAATAAAACATTTCAATTCTACTTTTCCCAGTATGAAGACGAAGAAAATTCTGTCATTAAATTCTGTGCACGCTTCAAGTCTTTGGGGAGCAAAGTAGGAACCCTTTTTCTTCAGGAGTGTCACAATTGACTAGAGGAGGAGAACTATCGATAGCACTATCGATAACTATCGATAGTTTTGACTATCGAACGCTATCGATAGTTGAGGCTTGACTATCGATAGTTTTCGATAGTTTTTTTCTTATAAAGCTAGAGATGGTTTTATTAGAAACCAAATAGAATCCCGCAAGTCAATGTCTGCTTTCGAGACAAAAAGCAACTTTGTGTAGGCTAGAGAGAATGTGTGGTGGTATAATGCTGTAAGAAAAAGGTAGGAGTTACATACCTACCTACTTATAAGTAAAGTGTAATAGGTGGGGGGGGGTTATTAATCCAAACATTCCGCAGATTTTTTGGATCTCTTCTCTGTGGAGAATAGTTTACGAGTTGAAATTTGAGCAGTTTTAATTGCAAAATTCGTTCTAAAACGGCTTTTCTTAAGCGGAATGTTGGTGAAAATGAGTTCCATGAAAATTCATGTTGATATCTCCATTATTAATCAAGACGCTTGAATTTTTGTAAAATTCTCCCAATAGGTCTACCTACATTTCAGCGGAAATCAAAAACTACTCAAAAGTCAAATTTCGAATTTAGGCCCCTCTTGAATAAAACATTTCAATTCTACTTTTCCCAGTATGAAGACAAAATTCTGTCATTAAATTCTGTGCACGCTTCAAGTCTTTGGGGAGCAAAGTAGGGACCCTTTTTCTTCAGGAGTGTCACAATTGACTGAACTTTTTTTCTACCATGTTTGACAGTGAATCAGTGATGTTGTCTATAGCAGACAAGCACATACTCGTATTGCAATCATGTTCCGAAACATTACCAGTTTTTGTATTGTGTAAAACATAACAGTTATGTATTGTGTAGAACATAATAATACAGAAAAAAAAGAGGAAACAATTTTATGAAATAAAGAATCAACAACAGCAACATGTTGTGAACAATATTTTCACTCTCTTCCTTCTTCTTCTTCTTTTTTTTTCCTTTTTTTCCTCCACTTTCTCCTACAAAAATGGAAAGTGGATTTTTTTCCCCCTTGACCTGACACGTTAATGGCAATATTATCATAGTACGTGCTATGTAAGTATCCTAACAGATGAATGATGGCTACATAAACTATGTGTTATGTAGGTAGACCTGCGTGCTTCTTATGCTTGCCACTCATACTCAGACACCTGAAAGATCCTTTGAGCCAAACACTAAATCATAATAGCCACTCTCTCCTCTTTATATACATAGTCTATAATTTAGCCTGGAGAGTGATGGATCTGCCTATAGTAAGCACTCGTCGCGGCTTCATTCCAAAGAGATAAGGTTCGTTCTCGGAACGGTTGGGCTTTCTCCTAATCCTGTCGTCCTTCTCTCTTTGGTTTCGGGACTGTAAGACCGTAGCAGTTACAGTTCCCTCTGTCAAACCTCTATTAATCCTCTCTCTCTCTCTCTCTCTCTCTCCCTCCCCCCCTCTCTCTCTCTCTCTCTCTCTCTCTCTCTCTCTCTCTCTCTCTCTCTCTCTCTAACATATGAATATTCACAATGCTACCTGGGTATACATTTCGCTATTAGTAGGACTTAAGCTACATTAAGTACAATACATACTCATACGTCAAAGCTACGTGTTTAAGTATTTTTTTGCTAACAGGTATTATTCCTATTTTCCTATACCTATATTTATACAATATATTGTATGCTATGTTTATACCTACTTTACTAGCATTGAACTTTTTTTTTCTTGCTTTCTTTACGCATGATTACACAATGTATTTTTTATTTCCCTTCCTCCTCCTCCTCCTTCTCTTTTGCACAAATGCACACTCAGATTTTCAAGTGGCAACAGTTCTGCTTTTTAGTCCATCCTTCCTTTATTATTACCATAGTAATAAAAAAAAGGTATAGTGGACGGGCTATTGTATTCGCTTCGGTGTCTGTCTGTCACTCTCTCAGTCTGTCCCCATAGAAGGACTTATCCAAACCTGGTCGACCTATATAAGTATTATCAAGTTAAAGGTCTTTATACGAGGAACACGGTGCAAATATTGTCCAGAAAATAATAAAAAAAACTGCTTTTTGGGGGATTTTTTTACATTTTCTCACACAAATGAGCACTTCAGTCGATAATTTAAGACCGGTTTTAGCGTTATCTATGTTAAGCTACGCCTGTTAAGCTACGCCGAGCAAGGCCAATAAATGGATGGGTGACTTAAACATTATTGGTAGACGCCGAGCAAGGCCAATAAATGGGTGACTTAAACATTATTGGTAGTTATTAGGAAACATTAAAACGGGCTCTAGTCTTGATTTTGAATCATTACATGAAAGATGAAAGTAAAATCAAATCAATAATAGTAATAAACTGAATATTAAACAAATTAGGTAGCTGATTTTCTTTAATCACGATTAACATTAAAAGGAATAAAGGGAGAACGGGCTCTAGTCTTGATTTTAAATCATTACATGAAAGATGAAAGTAAAATCAAATCAATAATACCTAGTAATAAACTGAATATTAAACAAATTAGGTAGCTGATTTTCTTTAATCACGATCGAATAAACTACGGACTAAAAAATTCCCGGAGGGACGGGCCCAGCTTGTTTCCTCTCATCTATTTATTCTTTCTATTGTCTATTTCTTCTTATTATTCTCATCCCATTATATTCTTCCTATTCTAAGATTCTTCTCCTGTCAATGGAGTTACTTTTTTACTTTTTACCCTTCAAGCAAGCCTTACTAGGGACAATTTGTATGAACGCCTGATAGTTATTCTAGTTATGCAATATGCAATAAAAAACCAGGCTAGCTCAAGCCAGCAAATCACTCAAAACGAGTACAAATTTTTGTCGATGGTGGGATTCGAACCCGGGACTTTCTGCATGGCAAGCAAGCGCGTTACCACTGGACCAACCGTACCCCCTTGGTCAAGGTTGGTGAGAACGTCCTTGGAAATGAGATCCTTGCCCCCTTGGTCAAACGGGGAGGTAACGAATTCATCTACCCGAGTTAACTCCGTGTCGTCGGGAGTGAACTCGGTGAAGTCCGGTCAAACGCATTGCATCCCCATCCCACAGCAGGTATAGATTTTATTATACTCTCCTTATAGCTTGAGGAAACTTAATGAAAAAATACCTCGGCGTAATGGAAACTGAATTTTCTTCTTTATTCAAGTCCTGAATAATGCATCGGTTTTAATCTACAGGGGGTTGCTCCACATTTTATTTCCAATAAACTTTGGATTGGATCACGTTGGAGTTAGATGTTCGTGACACTCTATATGTAGATACTCTCTACAGGGGGGCTCATACCCACTGGTCATAGCACTCGCCTTGCATTCAGGTGACCCGAGTTTGATCTCCGACAGGGTCAAATATTTGCCTGTATGTATTAAGATTGAGGACACAGTTAGCCCAGTGGTAACGCGCTTGCTTGACATGCAGAAGGTTCCGAGTTCGATACACACCATCGACAAAAATTTGCACTCTTATAATTTCGATTGCAAATATTTCAACGGGTTACCTCCTGGTAGTGGTTATTATTTTGTCTCTTCTCGCAATTCTCGCCCATCTGATGAGGGACATACTACGGGATGGACATGCTACGACACAGATCACATGTGTCTAATGTAGCAGTTGTTTCATTGCTACGAAATAAAAATGGTTGTGAAACAGTCATCTTTTTATATATAAAAAAAGCTTTTTGTCAAATGATTGACCAGAAGGTTTAAGAATTTCATAAGATTTGTAAAGTTTTTCAAACTACAATAGATACCTAATACTTCCCTATGAAACAAATTTACTTACAATTCAGCCCAACGTTTTGTGCCCATGATAAAAAATAATCCAGTGTTTATATTACACAATAATATCATATTCTATTTTATTTTAATATCCTATCAGCAGTCAACAGTTGTTCTTTCCTGACTTTCATCAATTCTTCACCTCTCACTTATTTTTTATACTTACCTTAATCCTTACCCTTTGCCCTTTGTTTTACCTTTACTTACCTACCTTTGAGTTTATCTTATATTATAAAATCAAGATCCATTCACTCATTCACATTTCACAGTTCACATTTCATAGTTCACACACTGATCGCTCTATCTCCTAAACCACAACAGCTAGAAAGTTGAAATTTGGTAGGAATATTCCTTTTGTGGTTAAGGTGTGCAATAAGAAAGGATTTTGCGAAATTCTAAACCGATCCTGAGATATTATCAATTTTTGATCGCTAAAATCTCCATAAGAAATACACAGAGTGCAGAGACTGCGAGAGAGAAATGTTCCGCTCTTGACCAACATTTTGAGTTTTGTTTATGTTTTTAGTTTGATAACTATGCAGCTAATAGGGAGCGCGCAGCGCGACCTTATTTTTTATTTATTTTCTAATAGTTCGGCCATGCCTTTTCTACAAGTTTGGCCATGCCTCGGGAACTCGGGATGAGCTAGCGGGATTCCGGAGCGAAGCGACGGAAATGGATGTGATTTTTGGCGTTTTTAGGACCAGGAACACCTTTATTTCACTATTACATTCAAATTTAAAATTAACGCTCCACCCTAATAGGTACCTACCTTATTATTTATACTGGCATCTAAGACTATAAAAGCTCAAAAAAGTCCCATTGCTCTAACAAAAGCATTGTTCTTCACCCAGATTTTGTACAAAATAATAGAGAGCCCTTTGTTGGTTTAAAGCCCTTTGGTTGTTTAAATCACTGAAACAGATTTGTAGATATATATATACATTTTTTTACAATTGACCGGAAAAAAAATAAAATACATGTAGGTAGATAGGTATAAGTATGGAGGTATGTTCGTTTTGTGCAAACATTACCAAATTAATGTTTTTAACTTAGAAAGCATGTGTTGCCTATCCTAACCTACCTATGTATATGCTATGTCTGAAAAATAGGAAAGCGGTTGTTTGAATAGCATAGCAAACATATGTACAGGGAAGCGCATTTGACTAATTGAATAAAATATTCATTCTGTAGAGGGTGTCCCATAATTGGACACAACGGTAAAATTGTTATCTAGTGATGTGCACACGGTCACACAGTATAAATGAGGACTAATAATATTACACCCCTGTCATTAGACCTGAAACTGCGAAAATTTGTCCCGAATAAGTCGAAAGACCAGGCAGGTTAACTTGTCGTAAAGTGTCATACCGTAATTAGATAGGTATTTAAAATAAGAATAAATTAATAATAATTAAAAAAAAAAAAATACAAAAAACACCCTGTTTCATTTTTCATTAGGGATAAACACACAGGTAAAATCTGAAGCTTGGGGCTAATCAAACTTTTCATACAGTATGGGTGAGTTTGACGTTAACCCTTTGTAGGCACCATGTTCCCGTTTTGCAATATTCTCCTGTAGTGCCGCTTCGTGCTTTACCTAAAGAGGGGGAAACATAGGTTCGAGGTTCCCCCCCCCACCCACACCCAAAGAATAAAAAATAAACTCACCAATTTTTGTTGCTAAGCGATTTTTCTTTAATTCTGAACGTCATCTGCCAACTTCTGGAAATCCACTTCATACCGAACCCTCGAGCGGTTAAGCGAAAACTAAACTAAACCCCTTCCCCCTCTCCCCTCTCACGCTTTGCTTTCTTCTCTTTCCAAGAATCAGTGAATTTCTTGTTACAACTTGTTTCCGTATAGCTGCGTTTACCACACTTCAAACCAATGCCGATGGATAATAGTAGGTACCTATGTAGGTAGGTACCTACCTACCAAATTATTCAAAACTAGTGGTTGACCCGTCCTTTGTACGGGACCACCACACACACACACAAACACACCCCCCCCACACACAACACACCCATCCCATCACACACCCACCACACACCACACCCACCACACACACACACACACACACCCATCCACCACACACACCCATCACACACCAATAACACACCACCACCCACCACACACACCCACCACACACCCATCACACACACACACACTGTCGCGATACGCGCTCCCTGACATAATATAGCTATTGTTACGATTTGAGACTTCGCCCCTGTTTTGTAAAGCAAATATTCAGCAGTTCTGATCCCCTTAATAATACTTTGTTATATTTTGTCAATGCAGCTTTCCCCATCGTTATGTTCCCAGAAATTCGGTTAATTTCTAAGCAAAAATTGTATCAAATCCACGGCTTATTGTCCTTAGTTCTCGGGTTATTCTTTAGCCCGATCAGCAAAAATATTCAACCAATTAAAATTAAGTATCCAAATTTCGGCCAATCAAATATCGTTTCAATACTCACGTGAGTATTTGAACTGCTGAACCGAACCAGAGTCGAAGGCTCAAATCAGTTGTCCCAGAAGTGTAGGAAAGTAAAGAAGTCATTATATTATTTTTATCATATCAAACTAATTACATTATTTTAGTGTTTTGGCACTAAAAACTGACCATCGAAAATTTGACCCGATTACATTACTTTCCTTCCTATAGGATAAGGAAAGTAAAAAATTAAATATAAAAAAAAATATTAATTTAAAAACTTTTCTTTTTATGTGAACCTACCTACCTCCCTTCTTTTTTTATGGGTATTCATGTTTCTCTTATAGAATAATGGCCGAGGAAAATCACTCTTCAGGTCGTACTTCTAGTGAAAGTAAGTGTGTAGATACTTGAGTTGCGCAAATGCGCACCCACGTAGATTACTCAAATAGATTTCTTCTTCACCCCCTCCCCCCCTCCCCTCAATAAAATCCTGAATACCAACCTGATTGGAGCTGGAACTGTGGAACCAGTAAATAATCTGGATGAAATCCTCCATGTCCCCTCTGTATTGAGCAAAGAGAACCCGTCAGTCTCATTTTAATCGCCAGGAACGAAAAATAGGCCTCTCGCTCATTTCGAATCGGAACCGCAATCTGAATTAGAAAACTCCCGCTTGTCTTTTTATTTAACGACTAACAAAGTTTCAAGAAAAAAAAAGTTTCAAAAAGAAAGTAAACTTAATTTTGCACCAAGAGTTGCTTAATCATTTATAATAAAGAAGGAAAAGTCCTAACGAACGACTGCCTACTGCCTCTCCATATCTCTGGAACTTTTCAATTATACAACTTGTGGAAGAAATAGTCTCCGACTGTGTTGGAAGAAAAGAGAAGTTTGCATCTTCGCCGATTCATAAGACTTCTGGGCAACAAGATTTCCGGACTTTGAAATAACAAGAATGAGTAAAAGTCAATTTAGCAGAAGGTAAATCTTCTTCAATTTGGAATCCCAAGTGCTTCAGTTCTAAAATACAGTGTCGTAGTACAAGCACCAAAGTGCTGTATCAGTCCCGTAGCTCAGGATCATGATCCGGGTAGAACGTCTCATCAACATAGATAACGCTTACTATCACAACCCTCAGTTCCTATCGCGTCATATCAGCACTCGCTATCCATTCACTATATCCAAGCTCATGGTGCCATCCAATCAAAACACTAGATCAGACCCGAATCCAGCGACTAATGTGCGTAAGTCGAAATCAGTGCCGGGGCTCGTGGGGTCTACGGGGACCAGCGCGTCGCCCGGCGCGGGAAATGGTCTGCGGTCCAATCTAATATAATTCGGACTATATGAAACTACTTTTATTCTAGTGTTTCTTTCATTTAGACTGGGTTATTTCGTATTAGAAGTAGAAACGCCCGTTTCAAGAGATAGGGATGGACTAAACCTTTTATTTTGTATTTATATTTTGTATTTATATTGTTACCATCTGTATCTGTAAATAAAGTTTGATTCAATTGTATAATAATAATAATAAACGCCCGTTTCAAGAGATAGGGATGGACTAAACCTAAAAGTTCAGAAAGGAAGGATTGTGGTGTCTAGGGATGGTTCGAATTAGATGAAAAGATTGGTCATTGGTTTTCCTTGGTGTTATCCAAATACCTACCTTTTATTCTAAGGTCCCCCTCGTTGAAAGCTCAGACACTAAGGTCTGGGATTTGTGTTGACTGAGAGGGAGTTCAAAGGTAAAAAATATGCTATCTAGTTAAACGTTTAGGGCTCAGATAAAATTAAAATGTCTTGTTTTATTTAGCTATTTATTTACTCAGTCTGAAAACAAGAAATGCTACTGCGCTGAGAATAATGTTTCAACAGGAAGGAAATGTTTACCAGGAAACATTTAGACACCTTTACTTCCTTAAGCCTCAAAGCGATCACTCTAAAGCTGATTGAGAGGCCGACGACAAACGCCGACCCCATCTGAACATGGGAAAAGGCGAAGAAGATAAAGACTGGTAGAGAATGCCATAGGCATTAACCCCACCCTTGATCAAACTTTATTTTGTATTTATATGTAGATACATTTTGTTACCATCTGTAAATAAACTTTGATCCAATTATCCAAATAAACGATCCAATGATCCAATAAGAGTGAGAGAGTAAATCTGTGTTAGTAGGTAAACCTCCACCTCTACACACTTGAGTTCCTTAGTGTATTTGAACATTAGTTTATTTCATGAAGTTGATATTAAAGCAGTTGAGAAAATTCCACGGATTCCTTTGTCTTGAAATGCGCTGTATTGAACGGGAAATACATTCCTGAGCTTTGTTTTGCTATTAGAGGTACCTCTTAAATAATTCTCAGAATACAATTCAAATTTAGAATGTTCTAACACAATACAACAATAGTAATGGTTGAAAACATGACGGAGAGAGAATGAGAGAATGAGAGAGAGAGGGAGAGAGAGAAAGAGAGAAGAAGAGAGAGAGCCCTGTGGCATTTACATTTAGGTTTCCTCGCAATTTCAAATCCTTCAGATGCAAAATTCACTGAGAAAAGAATAAAATGTTTTGTAACTAAAAATAATTTAATGTTTTGTATTTCTGTGGGTAAATATGTATAGTTGTATAGCTACTTCTGCATAGTCCATTTGCATGCCATTGAAATTGAAATCTTTAAAATATGTAGTACGTACCTAGTCTCAAAATTACCTCAACTTGAAAAAATCCAATAAACCTCGTACCGTATTTAATTTGACAGGTTATATGTATGGTAGGTAGGGACAAACAATAAATAAACACTGTAGACCACAGTATGAACAGCTGTACCCGTCCTATATTATTCGTATGGGTGAGATATTATTTGGAATTTGGTGGTTGTGTCACATCCACTAATATATAATTTTAACAGCCTCTCTCTCCTTTATATCTACAAATAAAACATAACATGGCAAATACCTATATAACTATATATATAGCTTTGGGGACCAAAAAAAAAAAAAAAAAAAAAAAAAAAACTGAGCAATGGTGGACAAAATAAATTTTGAAGGCCTATCAGTGCAGTACAGTCCAAAAAAGTACTGAATTTTTTCAAAAGGTACACATCATTCTAAGTATGGGTACCCGGTACTGATTATGATGGTGGCGAGGGGGAGGGGGTACGTGAGATTAAACCCGGGTACCTACGCAAGGGGTAAGCAGACTGAAAAAGGTTGAGAACCGCTGACCTTCGGTTTCAAATTCAAAAGAAGGGGGGAAAATTGAGGTTTTCTGGAAATAGATAAATCTTATAGATCTGGAATTTTCGCTTACTAGTGAGAGAGTAAACTGTTTGGACTCTTCTCCCCCCCCCCTCCCCCCCTCCCCTCAATAAAATCCTGAATACCAACCTGATTGGAGCTGGAACTGTGGAACCAGTAAATAATCTGGATGAAATCCTCCATGTCCCCTCTGTATTGAGCAAAGAGAACCCGTCAGTCTCATTTTAATCGCCAGGAACGAAAAATAGGCCTCTCGCTCATTTCGAATCGGAACCGCAATCTGAATTAGAAAACTCCCGCTTGTCTTTTTATTTAACGACTAACAAAGTTTCAAGAAAAAAAAAGTTTCAAAAAGAAAGTAAACTTAATTTTGCACCAAGAGTTGCTTAATCATTTATAATAAAGAAGGAAAAGTCCTAACGAACGACTGCCTACTGCCTCTCCATATCTCTGGAACTTTTCAATTATACAACTTGTGGAAGAAATAGTCTCCGACTGTGTTGGAAGAAAAGAGAAGTTTGCATCTTCGCCGATTCATAAGACTTCTGGGCAACAAGATTTCCGGACTTTGAAATAACAAGAATGAGTAAAAGTCAATTTAGCAGAAGGTAAATCTTCTTCAATTTGGAATCCCAAGTGCTTCAGTTCTAAAATACAGTGTCGTAGTACAAGCACCAAAGTGCTGTATCAGTCCCGTAGCTCAGGATCATGATCCGGGTAGAACGTCTCATCAACATAGATAACGCTTACTATCACAACCCTCAGTTCCTATCGCGTCATATCAGCACTCGCTATCCATTCACTATATCCAAGCTCATGGTGCCATCCAATCAAAACACTAGATCAGACCCGAATCCAGCGACTAATGTGCGTAAGTCGAAATCAGTGCCGGGGCTCGTGGGGTCTACGGGGACCAGCGCGTCGCCCGGAGCGGGAAATGGTCTGCGGTCCAATCTAATATAATTCGGACTAGGTATATGAAACTACTTTTATTCTAGTGTTTCTTTCATTTAGACTGGGTTATTTCGTGTTAGAAGTAGAAACGCCCGTTTCAAGAGATAGGGATGGACTAAACCTAAAAAAAAAGGGTAGTTGTGCATAAGGCGCGTCAATGGGACATTACAAAAATCCTTTTATAAGAGGGAAGATACTTGCTTAAGGAGTGTTCCTAGTGAAGTTTTAAAAGGCGCGAAGTAAAAAAAGTCACATATTTTAATTGATTAGCACTTAAGAAACGAACTTTGAAATCTTAGGCGCGTCCGTGAGACATTACAAAAATCTGTCTATAAGAGGGAAGATACTTGCTTTAGGAGTGTTCCTTGACAAGTTTTTAAAATAGCAAAGTTAAAAAAGTCACATATTTTATTGATTAACACTTAAAAAACGAACTTTGAAATCTTATTTCCACGATCAACGATACTTCGAACAACGAACAACTCTGACGAACACAGCGGCCATCTTTTCAGTGTTTACAGGTGTATTACCGTACATCTCTCTCTCTCTCTCTCTCTCTCTCTCTCTCTCTCTCTCTCTCTCTCTCTCTCTCTCTCTCTTTCTCTCTCTCTCCATAAAAAAAACTGACGTGTATATCACACAAATTTCTATTCTGTATTTAGTTGTATCTAGAAGTAACAGATCATATTTATTTTTCCACACATGACCGTGATGCTTAGCGTGTAATCAAATAAATAAATATTTTTCTTCTTCTTCTTCTTCTTCTTCTTCTTCTTCTTCTTCTTCTTCTTTGTCTTCTCCTTTTCCTCCTCCTTTTTCTTCGTGTTCTTCTTTTTCTTCAAGTAAAGTTAACGTTAATTGTTTCAGAAATTCGATTGGCCGATCGCTAGACCAATAGAAGAGCAGGAGGAGGTTATTGTACAACTGTTCAGCAAAGGTTACCTCAGTTGTAAACCGTATGGTAGTTGTGTGATACCGCTACAGAATCTGATTCAAGATGGCCGCCTGACTGCTCATGACACATTGGTGGATCCTAGTGGACAGCCGTTACCGGTAAGTGGACGTCATTCCAATGACGATGGTTATTAGGTTATTATAAACTATACTAGATCTTTTGCATGCAAATGAGCAAATGACACGGCCATCTAGACCGCTCTTTTCTGGATGGACAAGATTTGACGATTGAGCTGGACACGGAAAGTAAAGTAGGTATAAGTAAGTATAAATTCTACTTACATTTAAAACATAGCGTATATTAAAAATAAACTACGTGGCGCGTCTGCCTTGTAAGTAGGCCGCGGGTTCGATTCCCGCCCGGGGCGGATTTTATCCTGATGGGATAATGTTCGTTCTCGGAACAGCTGGCTTTCCTCCTATCCTGTCTTCCTTCTCTCTTCAATTTCGGGACGATAAGACCCTAGCAGTTACTGTTCTCTCGGTCAAACCTCTTAAAAAAATAAACAAATAAAACTAGATGGGTAGGTATACCTATATTGAAAAAAAAAGAACTGGCCGGGACAATCCAAAACAACATGACTAGAGAAATTTGGAGCATCCACTGCTCTCTCCCTAGTAGTACATCACTGTTTGGACTCTTCTCCCCCCCCCCTCCCCCCCAGGTCCCCCTCGTTGAAAGCTCAGACACTAAGGTCTGGGATTTGTGTTGACTGAGAGGGAGTTCAAAGGTACCTAAAAAATATATCTAGTTAAACGTTTAGGACTCAGATAAAATTAAAATGTCTTGGGTTTATTTAGCTATTTATCTACTCACACTCTCTAAACGACAAGGCCATGTGTGAAATATATCTAAATTCTAGAAACCCGTTCATCTTTTTCTGTTTTCTTTATTCATACTCGGAGTGCTAAGGAAGAAAGAGTGAGAGGGAGAGCGTCATTAATAAGATAGTGAGCGCCATCTTGTTTTCTCATAATGAGACTCAAATGTGTCTCATTAAATTTTTTTTTAACTTTTTCTACTGTCCTAAAGTGTGCTCTCACTCTATAGCAGCTTGCTAAACTGTGTAAACAACTGATGAGGGAAAAATAAACAAACAAACAAAATAAACTTGTCCACTCTGCCGGGTGAATAATATACACAATACTTCACTATTATGCCTGAGATAAAGGATAAGGGTTCTACTCTGACGTCATACTTTACAGTTCTCCCTCAGAAATAAAATGACAAATGGAACGACGATGTTTCTTTTAGTGCAGAGTGGAATGTGAGAAATGAGAAATAGAGATAAAGGATAAGGGTTCTACTCTGACGTCATACTTTACAGTTCTCCCTCAGAAATAAAATGACAAATGGAACGACGATGTTTCTTAGTGCAGAGTGGAACGTGAGAAATGAGAAATAAGTTAGTGCTTCATGTATGTGCTAGGTAGGTCAAAGCTTAAAGTTCAAAATAATAATAAGAGAATGCCTCCTAAAAGCTTAAAGAAATACGTGTCTGATGGCGTAGCTCAAGGAAGCGTATTCGGTCCTTTCTTGTCCCCGGATAGAGCTTTACAGTTGGTGTGCTTTACCATTCGACAATAGAAGCGAACACAATAAATATATTCAAAATAATGTAGGTACCTAGTGCCTACTAGCCTACTACACAAGCGCCTAGTGTGACTGTAGGTAAGATGACTCGACCGATTTTTTTCATGAAACTCGTAGGCAATGTAGGTAATTTAAATTTAATGAGAGTGTTCCCAATACACACGACACGATTTTCTTCCGAACGACAAGTAGGAAACGGGTCTTAAGATAAAACATAGAAGATGTATCGTGTTAAGAGGAGTGTGAAAATAATATGTAGGTACCTTAGCCTTTTCTCATTAAAATGAGTCACGTCTCTACAAGACAGCTTTCTAATTAATATTGCATCTACCTTCATTATGACTCTTTTGTCCCGCTATATTTAAACTTTCAACTCTATAATATTTTACAATTGGATTACTCGTAACTCGTAATACACTGTCATCTAGGGATTCTGGGGCTAGGAGGTTACACTAGGAAGCTGTGATATCTCGAATCTCGAAAGTTTGGTAGCGGGTTCAATTTTCGCCCATTGAGGATTTTATAATATTAAAGAGAAAATGTTTGTTCTCGGAACGGCTGGCTTTCTCCTATCCTGTATAATGTCTTCTTCTCTCTTGGCTTTTGGGACGATAAGACCTTAGGAGTTACAGTTCCGTCTATCAAGCAAATTAGAAAAATCTGATGTGAACATCACTTGACTTTCCTCATCCTATTGAATAATGCTTATTTTGGGTGTTCTTGTTCTTATAGACAAACTTTTACAATATCTCTAACCGTTTAGTCGGTATAGCTGGAAACCGCCAAAAAACGGTAATAAACAAACAAACAAAATAAACTTGTCCACTCTGCCGGGTGAATAATATAAAACACAATACTTCACTATTATGCCTGAGATGAAGGATAAGGGTTCTACTCTGACGTCATACTTTTCAGTTCTCCCTCAGAAATAAAATGACAAATGGAACGACGATGTTTCTTAGTGAAGAGTGGAACGTGAGAAATGAGAAATAAGTGCTTCGTGTATGTACTAGGTAGGTCAAAGCTTAAAGTTCAAAATAATAGTAAGAGGATGCCTACTAAAAGCTTAAAGAAATACGTGTCTGATGGCGTAGCTCAAGGAAGCGTATTTGGTCCTTTCTTGTCCCCGGATAGAGCTTCACAGTTGGTGTGCTTTACCATTCGACAACAGAAGCGAACACAATAAATATTCAAAATAATGTAGGTAGTGCCTAATAGCCTACTATTCTTTTTACATCTTAACTTGTCCCTTTTTTAGTCCGTCCTTCCTTTATTATTACAATAGTAATAAAAAGGTATAAGGGACGGACTATTGTATTCGCTTCGGTGTCTGTCACTCTGTCGGTCGGTCTGTCTGTCTGTCTGTCCCCATAGAAGGACTTATCCAAACCTGGTCGACCTATATATCAAATTAAAGGTCTTTTTACCAGGAACACGAAAATGGTGGTGCAAATTTTGTCCAGAAAACCATAAAGCCAAAAAACAAAAAAAAAAAAACTGTTTTTTGGGGGATTTTTTTTTCTCACACAAATGAGCCCTGATCTCGAAATTTGTCGCGACGACCTATGAACTCAAAGCGAGAAAGTTTTAGATAACACTTCAGCCGATCATTTAAGACCGGTTTTAGCGTTACCTATGTTAAGCTACGCCGAGCAAGGCCAATAAATGAATGGGTGACTTAAACCTTATATTGGGAATAAAGGAAGAACGGGCTCTAGTCTTGATTTTAAATCATAACATAAAAGTAAAATCAAAAAATCAAATCAAGAATAATAATAAACTGAAAATTACCTTGGAATTTTGTTTCTAGACACAAAAAATAATGAGTTATTTTGTTTCTAGACACACAAAGAAGTTACCTACTTTGTTTCTAGACACAAAAAGTGAGTTGGGTAGGTAATCTTTTTGCTATTGATATGGGGTAAGGAAATTCCATACTATTTTTTTATTACCTATCTCTGTATTTTTTTTCTTTTCTTTCTATTTTCTTTTTCTTCAATCTTTCTTTCATATCCTAATTCATCATGTCCCCTTTTTCACATTCAAGTTTAACCTTTGTAATTCTTTGTACCTATTGTTTTATAGAAGTTTGTTGTTTAATTTATATACATAAGCTATATATGTAATTTGTATTGATAAAAAGTATTATAAGTAAAAAAATATAATATATATTATTATTCGTACCGATGTAATATTGAAGATTATGGATTTTTTTTCCAACTATTAGGATTTTTCAAGTAGCTATGCAAAGAGAGAAGAATGGAATTTAAATTTATTCTAGTCCAAATTTAATGAAACCTTTGCATTTTGCAATTTTCATGTAGACAAGGAGAAAAATTTGGGTGGTCGTTTACTCATTTTTTTTTGCAAAAGAGAGAGATTGATGAGATCTTTGAAAAATGTTTAAAAATTCGAAAATTTGTCCAATATACATAATATTACAGAGAGAGAGAGGCAGAGGGAGAGAGAGAGAGAGGCAGAGGGAGAGAGAGAGGGAGAGGGAGAGAGAGAGAGAGGCAGAGGGAGAGAGAGAGAGAGGCAGAGGGAGAGAGAGAGGGAGAGGGAGAGAGAGAGAGAGAGGGAAAGAAGGAGAGAGAAATAAAGAGTGCGAGAAAGAGGAAGAGAGACAAAGGAAAAGAGGTAGAAAAAGGTGAGGGAAAGTGAGAGATGAGGGGACGCAAAGGGAAAACTAGAGATTGACGTAATATGTATCTACCTAGGTTCTCTCTTTCTCTCTCTCTCTCTCTATTTCACCACGGTAAGATCCTTTGAGGATTAATATTCCGAAATCCCAGGGACATGAAAGTCATGCACGATTGGAATTGACAGGATAAAGTACCTACTTTAATACGACAAATTAATGGATAGAGGGCAAATTCTAATTTGCATTTAGAAAGTCCCCTGTGCTATTTAATTGGGCAGTCCGTGTATAAATTTTATTGATTGTTTTTCTCTGGTCAGGATGAAGTTCGTCCCCGGACGAAAATCGAACCAGTGACCTAGCGCTTACAAGGCAGGCGCTACACCGCTAAAATATTCCAAGGCTTGAAGAGGTAGATGAAAGAAGGGCCATTTGTATTTGTACTGTGTTTAAAACTTGGGCAGAATAGAATATAGAATATGTATGTATACCTTGTTTGTCCTGCCCGAATAGGACTGAAAAGTCCCTTTACCCCAGCAGTCTAAACAAGGTCTCGTATTGTTCTCATTGATAGTATGACTTGCTATAATATTCTGCAAGTAAAGCATTGTAATTTTTTGAAGGCATCTTTGACATTTTCTTTTTATCATATCTGTGAGTGGCAGTGGCAGATAAATAAAAGGCTTTTGGGTGAAATGAAATGTAAACGCACGTCCCTTTACCCCAGCAGTCTAAACAAGGTCTCGTATTGTTCTCATTGATAGTATGACTTGCTATAATATTCTGCAAGTAAAGCATTGTCATTTTTTCAAGGCATCTTTGACATTTTCTTTTTATCATATCTGTGAGTGGCAGATAAATAAAAAGCTTTTGAGTGAAATGAAATGTAAACGCCAGGGGCGGAACGAAAAGAGAATTGTTATCAAATACCATTACCATGGATTTGGATAAACAAAAAGCCTTTTCACGAGGAATAATAAGAAAACAAAATAAAAATAAATAAAATAGAACCATCTGATTGTGACAGTGGAGGGTATCAATCAAATTGCTGAACGATTCGAATGGAAATAATGGTATGGTTTACTGTCAATAGAGATAAGATTCGACGAAAAAATCCATTTTCCCTGTATTATACTTAAAGACACTTTCCTTCCATATTGCCTCAAATTCAAGCCTTTTCTTTTTTTTCTTCTTCCTTCCTTCTTCTTTTTCAAGAGGTTTTATAGAGTTAACTGTATCTGCTAAGGATTTTAGAGAGCCAGCCGTTCCGAGCGGGCCGTAACAGCAATTGTGGTCCAAAGATTAATTTCCTTGGTGAAATTAAGGACCCTGGTAGCGCTCCGCCCCGCCAAGTCAAGAAAGTTTGACCGGGCTACTAGAGATATTATACGCCACAGATCAAATTTAGGTCCCATAGTAAAATACAAATATTTTGTAACCTAAAGCCTGAAGCATTGTTGACCAAGTGACTCGTATTGGGAACTTGGTCAGGCTGAGTATTATTGCGTGACTTTACATCGCGCTATGTTTGTTCTGTATGTTTGTTCCATACAAACTTGACCTATTGTTTCTATGGGAGTGAATGAAGAACTCTAAGTATACATATAAAGCGACTCGACCGGGACTATTATTATAAAATGATCCATCTTCATTTGTCTTTAGATAACTAGATATAATTTCTGGGGGAAGTGAGGGGGAGAAAAGGGTGAGGGAGGCCGAAGAAAAGGTGGAAGGATTGTGTGAATCAAGCCTCGAGTGAGGAAAATTTAACATTACATGAGGTACACAATGGGGCTACCTGGAAGGGACTGACAAGAAACGCCGACCTTAGGTATTTAAGTAAGAAAACGCTAGGAAGAAGAAGATATATGTACCTACCTTTAGATACTCGTATCTTCAATTCAATTTCATTTCTACAACAAAATCAACGTTACGCCCGGCTTTCACATATTACCACGAAATAGAGTTTCAATCCAGTCTAGTTAGCTTGGTTGGTAGCGCGTCTGCCTTGTAAGCGCTAGGCCGCGGGTTTGATTCCCGCCCGGAGAGGATTTTATGCAAAACAGATAAGGTTCGTTCTCGGAACGGCTGGCTTTCTTCTCTTTCGGAACGATGAATCCTAGCAGTTACAGTTCCATTCATCAAACTTTTTTTTTTACTAAAAAATAAAATAGAGTTTTGAGGGTTTTCGCCATTTCATGTTTCACAGTGTTTACGATGGTCATGGTATAATTTACACAAACATCAAACAGTTTGGTGTTCTCTTGATGGAAGTTCAATATTGACTCTGAAAACATGGTCATGGTATAATTTACACAAACATCAAACAGTTTGGTGTTCTCTTGATGGAAGTTCAATATTGACTCTGAAAACAAGAAATGCTAGATGCTACTGCGCTGAGAATAATGTTTCAACAGGAAACATTTAGACACCTTTACTTCCTTCTCCTTCTCCTCATTCTTATTCTTCCCCTGATCCTCCTTCTTTTTCTCCTTCTCCTCGCTCGTCCTTTTTTGAAGTATGAAAAGTCGTCAGTGGTAGAGTGGTTGGAGCCTGTTCACACTGAACGATTTTCTTCCTTTTTTTTTTTTAGTCCGAATTTCTCTTCGTCCAATGTTACAATTTTTCCGAATTCTTCTTCTGAATCTGAACACTCTAATATGTACACCGTACACCCTTAGGCTGCCTCAGAAAAAAAAATCGTGACGAAAAAAGTCGGTTCATGCAGTGTGAAAGGCTGTTAGTCATCTGGTCTTCGGATCTAGTGGTTGGTGGTTCAAGTCCAAGTCAAGTACCTAAGAATTCTGATAATAAGACTAGGTACCTTGTATAAGAAAAGTAAAGATTTCAACACAATTGTCATTCAGGTCTTTTTGTTCTTCCTAGGGCTGTTTTGTCTTTTCAAGTTCAACTTTATTTCTTCTTCTTTTTCTCCTCCTCCTCCTCCTCCTCCTCCTCCTTCTTCTTCTTCTTCTTCTTCCTCTTCCTCTTCTCCTCTCTTCTTCTCCTTCGTCTCTTTCTTCATTTGTTTCACTAATGAACATTTGAAATATTGTCAAGAGCTCATGTGCGTGCTTTAGAAAGAAGAAAGTCTCATCAACTATTCATTTTCATGACAACCGCCTCAGAAAAAAAAAATCGTGACGAAAAAAGTCGGTTCATGCAGTGTGAAAGGCTGTTAGTCATCTGGTCTTCGGATCTAGAGGTTGATGGTTCAAGTCCAAGTTAAGTACCTAAGAATTCTGATAATAAGACCACCTTGTAGGTATAAGAAAAGTAAAGATTTCAACACAATTGTCATTCAGGTCTTTTTGTTCTTCCTAGGGCTGTTTTGTCTTTTCAAGTTCAACTTTATTTCTTCTTCTTTTTCTCCTCCTCCTCCTCCTCCTACTTCTATCTTCTTCTTCTTTTTTTTTTCTTCTTCTTCTTCTTCTTCTTCTTCTTCTTCTTCTTCTTCTTCTTCCTCTTCCTCTTCTCCTCTCTTCTTCTCCTTCGTCTCTTTCTTCATTTGTGTTCACTAATGAACATTTGAAATATTGTCAAGAGCTCATGTGCGTGCTTTAGAAAGAAGAAAGACTCATCAACTATTCATTTTCATGACAACTTATCAACTAGGTTTCTACAGGGTGCGGCGTGGTTGTTCACTCTTTTGAAACTTCGATTTAAAAAAGCCATTATTAATCATTCTTACAGTCATCACCCATATACAACTCCATTTTCCAAGTATTGTCCGATCAAGGTTTAGGAAATGAAAATGCAATTTTATACTGGAACCTAGGATCATCCTATTTCAACTGATAAATCAATTACCTGCAGCAGAACAGATATTATCATTTTAAACAAGAAGACCAAGAAGATACAAACAAGAAGATATTATAGATACTGCTGTCGGTATTATTAGTACCTTTTGTAACGTCCACCGAAGGAATAGCAAGTTATAATACCTATGAAGCACCATTGGTTGGCAGAATAGCAAGTTATAGTACCTATGAAGCACCATTGGTTGGCAGAATATTAAGTTATAATACCTATGAAGCACCATTGGTTGGCAGAATAGCAAGTTATAATACCTATGAAGCACCATTGGTTGGCAGAATAGCAAGTTATAATACCTATGAAGCACCATTGGTTGGCAGAATAGCAAGTTATAATACCTACCTATGAACCTACCTACGTAATACTTGGGTAGGTAGGTCTAAAAAAAAGAAAAGTGACTGAGTCGTCTCCACTAATTTCTACACTGTTGCATATTGCATACCCTATTAATTACAAGGCATTCATACAAAGTGAAATTTCAAGTATTGGAACCAAAAATCGAATTTAAAAGTGTGTTTTTCCGTTTTACATTTACTTCTACAGGGTGCGGCGTGGTTATTCACTCTTTTGAAACTTCGATTTAAAAAAGCTATTATTAATCATTCTTACAGTCATCACCCATATACAACTCCATTTTTCAAGTATTGTCCAATCAAGTTTCAGGAAATGAGAATGCAATTTTATACTGGGACCTGGGATCATCCTATTTCAACTGATAAATCTGCAGCAGAACAGATATCATTTTAAACAAAGAATAGCAAGTTATAATACCTATGAAGCACCATTGGTTGGCAGAATAGCAAGTTATAATACCTATGAACCTACCTACGTAATACTTGGGTAGGTAGGTCTAAAAAAAAAAAAGAAAAGTGACTGAGTCGTCTCCACTAATTTCTACACTGTTGCATATTGCATACCCTATTAATTACAAGGCATTCATACAAAGTGAAATTTCAAGTAGGTACTGGAACCAAAAATCGAATTTAAAAGTGTCTTTCCGTTTTACACTTAAAAAATATCTGCAAAAACTGAACGTCAATCCATTCTACAAACGCGCAGATTAGTCAGAAATTTTCTCAACGTTTGAAACTTTACATTTACATAAATATGTGAATCTCTAAAATTATTATTATTTATTTGACAACACAGACCAAACCATAATGCCTGAATAGTAAATGGGAGTTACATAAATACAAAATATATTCAGTTCAAACAGTAGGTAACTACGAGTTACCTATGTAGGTACATACCTATATCTAGGTATATTTTGCATGTATAAAACAAATATTATTTCCTGCCTGTCAAGATACAGCAGGTATAGCATTTAATGTACAGGCTATAGGTGCACTATACAAATTTGGAATAGGTATAAGATACTCGTAATGCTTGTCAACGTACACTGTCTAATAATAACTTATAAGAGTACCTACCTACCTAGCTAGTTATGTGTGACCTATATGTGTATAGGTATGACCTTATAGATATATTACTTGTCTTTAGCTGATAAACTGACAGTCTACATATATGTTTGTATATTCCACATTTCATATAGGTACCTACCCCCTACAGCCCCATACTGGTAAAACACAAAACAACATGAATGAAGTAAAATATTTCACTCCCCCTGAATAATTACAAAACATGGGTACAATACTTAGGGGAAATAGCTTTATTTATGCTAGGAAGAGGAAGAAGAGCAAAAGGTCAATTCGCATTTCAATTTTAAAGTGGGATATTCATAAAGTATGCACTAAGCTTCCTGTGTTGTGAATTGAAAATGTACCTACCTACATTTACTCGTTCTTAAATTACAAACAGATTAAGTACCGCTGCAATTCTATTTCAATTTTAAAGTGGGATATTCATAAAGTATGCACTAAGCTTCCTGTGTTGTGAATTGAAAATGTACCTACCTACATTTACTCGTGCATAAATTACAAACAGATTAAGTGCCGCTGCAATTCCCTAGTCTCATTCATGTTATGCATGAACAAAATAGCACTTAGTGTTCGATGAGATGTCTGTAAAAACTAATGGATATTCACAAAGTAAGCACTATAAGCTTCTTGTTAATACAAAATGCATAAATTCACATACAGTGCATTCATAAAGTCCCCCCCCCCACCTTAATTTTTGAACCGATGAACTTAGAAACCTGAAATTTTGCATACGAGCCTATATTTACCTCTAGTTTCTTATAGGGTACTAGCCGAAATTATTGAAATTTTTGTGGTTTTTAAGAAAAGTACCTACTCAGGGTGTCATAGGCTACCTAAATTTGTCAAATTCCATCCTGATGCAAAATGGCGGCGCTTTAAAGATGTGCCTCTCGTCCCGTACAAAGGACGGGTCAACCACTAGTGCAGCGGTTCTCAACGCCACTATACACAATTGTTCTTAGCGTACCCCCGGAGGGTCTCTCGCGTACAACCAGGAGTACGTATATCCCTGGTTGAGAATCGCTGCACTAGTGCATAATATGCACAAAGAACATGGGGCGCTTTAAAGATGTGCCTCTCGTCCCGTACAAAGGACGGGTCAACCACTAGTGCAGCGGTTCTCAACGCCACTATACACAATTGTTTTTAGCGTACCCCCGGAGGGTCTCTTGCGTACAACAAGGAGTACGTATATCCCTGGTTGAGAATCGCTGCACTCGTGCATAATATGCACAAACAACATTCCACTTTGTCGATGGAAATGACATCAGATGGAAATATCAGAGGAATCGTGTCAACCCAAGTAGAAATGTTGAAAGCTCGAGAAAAGTGTTGCCATGGCAACCACTTGGAGATGAAATCAACAGTTCTGATACTGAATGCAATAGTATTGAGACTAAAAAACGTATAAAAAAGTGACAAAACGACACTAAATCAGAAAACTGATATCACCACTAGAAAGAGGGGGTTCTAAACCGTCACTATGCAAAAATTCACCACTTCAGACACAGAATATCTACTGAAAAATAATTGATGAAGGAAGAGCGAAAAAAGTGCGACTGCACAACACAAAATTTTCCACGGGAATGCCCAAGAAAGTTTGATCGTGCTACTAGAGATATTATACGCCACAGATCAAATTTAGGTCCCATAGTAAAATACAAATATTTTGTAACCTAAAGCCTGAAGCATTGTTACAAGTTTTGCATGTTGCATCGGTATCAACTAAGGTTAGTCCGTACCGAAGAGACTTTCTCTCATGAGGTTTGGTTTTAAAATTATTTTTGTCACGATGAACAACTTTAGCTGTAGGTAAAAATGAGTGAGTTTACATAGAGAGCTTCTTTTTCGTTTGGATTTTGATACCTTTTGACCTTCTCCGTATTGGAAACTTGGTCAGGCTGGGTATTATTGCGTGACTTTACATCGCGCTATGTTTGTTCTGTATGTTTGTTCCATACAAACTTGACCTATTGTTTCTATGGGAGTGAATGAAGAACTCTCACTAAGTATACATATAAAGCGACTCGACCGGGACTATTATTATAAAATGATCCATTTTCATTTGACTTTAGATAACTAGATATAATTTCTGGGGGAAGTGAGGGGGAGAAAAGGGTGAGGGTAAACAGATAAGGTTCGTTCTCGGAACGGCTGGCTTTCTTCTCTTTCGGAACGATGAATCCTAGCAGTTACAGTTCCATCTATCAATCTTTTTTTTTTTACTAAAAAATAAAAGGGTTTTGTGGGTTTTCGCCATTTCATGTTTCACAGTGTTTACGATGGTCATGGTATAATTTACACAAACATCAAACAGTTTGGTGTTCTCTTGATGTGCTCGAAGACACTTGCGCCTCTCAGCTATAACAGTTTTAACTTCGTCGTCCCACCAAGGGACAGGCAGACGGTTGACGGGTAGCTTTTTTTCCGGTATCGCTATGTTAGCAGCATAAAGAATCTTCTTATTGAATTCGGAAATAACTTTGTCAATATCTGAGACGTCACTGAGATCAACATTGAAATTGACATTTTCGCGAAAAAGATCCCAGTCGGCACGTTTGTAGTTCCAAATCTTCTGAGCAGGGGAGGAAATATTAGCGGCAGAGGTGGGAACTGGAACATTACATGCTAAGTTCCCCTTCTCCTCCTTCTTCTTATTATTATTCTTCTCCTTCTTCTTATTCTTGTTCTTCCCCTGATCCTCCTTCTTCTTCTCCTTCTCCTCGTCCTTTTTTGAAGTATGAAAAGTCGTCAGTGGTAGAGTGGTTGGAGCCTGTTCACACTGAACGATTTTTTTTCATAGTCCGAATTTCTCTTCGTCCAATGTTACAATTTTTCCGAATTCTTCTTCTGAATCTGAACGCTCTAATACGTACACCCTCAGGCTGCCTCAAAAAAAAATCGTGACGAAAAAAGTCGGTTCATGCAGTGTGAAAGGCTGTTAGTCATCTGGTCTTCGGATCTAGAGGTTGGTGGTTCAAGTCCAAGTCAAGTACCTAAGAATTCTGATAATAAGACCACCTTGTATAAGAAAAGATTTCAACACAATTGTCATTCAGGTCTTTTTGTTCTTCCCAGGGCTGTTTTGTCTTTTCAAGTTTAACTTTATTTCTTCTTCTTTTTCTCCTCCTCCTCCCACTTCTATCTTCTTCTTCTTCTTCTTCTTCTTCTTCTTCTTCTTCTTCTTCTCCTCTCCTCTTCTCCTTCGTCTCTTTCTTCATTATTTGTTTCACTAATGAACATTTGAAATATTGTCAAGAGCTCATGTGCGTGCTTTAGACAGAAGAAAGTCTCATCAACTATTCATTTTCATGACAACTTATCAACTAGGTTTCTACAGGGTGCGGCGTGGTTATTCACTCTTTTGAAACTTCGATTTAAAAAAGCTATTATTAATCATTCTTACAGTCATCACCCATACAACTTCATTTTCCAAGTATTGTCCAATCAAGTTTTTTGGAAATGAAAATGCAATTTTATACTGAAACCTGGGATCATCCTATTTCAACTGATAAATCAATTACCTGCAGCAGAACAGATATTATCATTTTAAACAAGAAGACCAAGAAGATACAAACAAGAAGACATTATAGATACTGCTGTCCCTATTACGAGTATTAGTACCTTTTGTAATGTCTACCAAAGAAGTAATGTTCAAGAACTTCTTAAAATATCTGCAAAAACTGAACGTCAATCCATTCTACAAACGCGCAGATTAGTCAGAAATTTTCTCAACGTTTGAAACCCAGAACAAAGTTTCTTCAAAATTAATGAATTGGACTGCAGTGTCCCTTCTAATGCTTTAGGTAGGTAAAAAGAATATAAAATAAATGATCAATTTATCATAATAAAAACGATAAGAAGATAAAGCACTCAACTAAAAAAAGGCTCAAGTACCTATACGTATTTTTATTTTATTTTATTTTTTTTTTTAACTTTTTCTACTGTCCTAAAGTGTGCTCTCACTCTATAGCAGCTTGCTAAACTGTGTAAACAACTGATGAGGGAAAAA